>NW_027193391.1:0-34151 GCF_032444005.1 Ranitomeya imitator
TCTCTATCATCTCTATCTCTATCATCTCTATCTCTATCATCTCTATCATCTCTATCTCTATCATCTCTATCTCTATCTCTATCTCTATCATCTCTATCTCTATCATCTCTATCTCTATCATCTCTATCTCTATCATCTCTATCTCTATCTCTATCTCTATCTCTATCTCTATCTCTATCTCTATCATCTCTATCTCTATCATATCTATCTCTATCATCTCTATCTCTATCTCTATCATCTCTATCTCTATCATCTCTATCTCTATCATCTCTATCTATATCATCTCTATCTCTATCATCTCTATCATCTCTATCTCTATCATCTCTATCTCTATCATCTCTATCTCTATCTCTATCATCTCTATCTCTATCATCTCTAACTCTATCATCTCTATCATTATCTCTATCATTTCTATATCTCTATCATCTCTATCATCTCTATCTCTATCATCTCTATCTCTATCATCTCTATCTCTATATCTATCATCTCTATCTCTATCATCTCTATCTCTATCATCTCTATCTCTGTCATCTTTATCATCTCTATCTCTATCTCTATCATCTCTATCTCTATCTCTATCATCTCTATCTCTATCATTCTATCTCTATCATCTCTATCTCTATCATCTCTATCTCTATCTCTATCATCTCTATCTCTATCATCTCTATCTCTATCTCTATCAACTCTATCTCTATCATCTCTATCTCTATCATCTCTATCTCTATCATCTCTAATCTCTATCATCTCTATCTCTATCTCTATCATCTCTATCTCTATATCATCTCTATCTCTATCATCTCTATCTCTATCATCTCTATCATCGCTATCTCTATCATCTCTATCTCTATCATCTCTATCTCTATCATCTCTATCTATATCATCTCTATCTCTATCATCTCTATCTCTATCTCTATCATCTCTATCTCTATCATCTCTATCGCTATCATCTCTATCTCTATCTCTATCATCTCTATCTCTATCATCTCTATCTCTATCATCTCTATCTCTATAATCTCTATCTCTATCATCTCTATCTCTATCATCTATATCATCTCTATCTCTATCATCTCTATCTCTATCATCTCTATCTCTATCATCTCTATCATCTCTGTCTCTATCATCTCTATCTCTATCATCTCTATCTCTATCTCTATCATCTCTATCTCTATCATCTCTATCTCTATCATCTCTATCTCTATCATCTCTATCATTATCTCTATCACCTCTATATCTCTATCATCTCTATCATCTCTATCTCTATCATCTCTATCATCTCTATCTCTATCATCTCTATCTCTATCATCTCTATCTCTATCATCTCTATCATCTCTATCTCTATCATCTCTATCTCTATCATCTCTATCTCTATCATTTCTATCTCTATCTCTATCATCTCTATCTCTATCATCTGTATCATCTCTATCTCTATCATCTCTATCTCTATCATCTCTATCTCTATCTTCTCTATCTCTATCTCTATCATCTCTATCTCTATCATCTCTATCTCTATCTCTATCTCTATCATCTCTATCTCTATCTCTATCATCTCTATATCTATCATCTCTATCTCTATCTCTATCATCTCTATCCCTATCATCTCTATCTCTATCATCTCTATCTCTATCATCTCTATCTCTATCATCTCTATCTCTATCATCTCTATCTCTATCTCTATCATTATCTCTATCATCATCTCTATCATCTCTATCTCTATCATCTCTATCTCTATCATCTCTATCATCTCTATCTCTATCATCTCTATCTCTATCATCTCTATCTCTATCATCTCTATCTCTATCTCTATCATTATCTCTATCATCATCTCTATCATCTCTATCTCTATCATCATCTCTATCATCTCTATCTCTATCATCTCTATATCTATCTTTATCATCTCTATCTCTATCATCTCTATCTCTATCTCTATCATCTCTATCTCTATCATCTCTATCTCTATCATCTCTATCTCTATCATCTCCTTCTCTATCTCTATTATCTCTATCTCTATCTCTATCATCTCTATCTCTATAATCTCTATCTATATCATCTCTATCTCTATCATCTCTATCTCTATCTCTATCATCTCTATCTCTATCATCTCTATCATCTCTATCTCTATCATCTCTATCTCTGTCATCTCTATCTCTATCATCTCTATCTCTATCATCTCTATCTCTATCTCTATCTCTTTCATCTCTATCTCTATCTCTATCATCTCTATCTCTATCATCTCTAACTCTATCATCTATATATCTATCTCTAAAATCTCTATCTCTATCTCTATCATCTCTATCTCTATCATCTCTATCTCTATCATCTCTATCTCTATCATCTCTATCTCTATCATCTCTATCTCTATCTCTATCTCTATCATCTCTATCTCTATCATCTCTATCTCTGTCATCTCTATCTCTATCATCTCTATCTCTATCTCTATCTCTTTCATCTCTATCTCTATCTCTATCATCTCTATCTCTATCTCTATCATCTCTATCTCTATCATCTCTATCTCTATCATCTCTAACTCTATCATCTATATCTCTATCTCTACAATCTCTATCTCTATCTCTATCATCTCTATCTCTATCATCTCTATCTCTATCATCTCTATCTCTATCATTTCTATCTCTTTCATCTCTATCTCTATCATCTCTATCTCTATCTCTATCATCTCTATCTCTATCATCTCACTCTCTATCATCTCTATCTCTATCATCTCTATCTCTATCATCTCTATCTCTATCATCTCTATCATCTCTATCTCTATCATCTCTATCTCTATCATCTCTATCTCTATCATCTCTATCTCTATCTCTATCATCTCTATCTCTATCATCTCTATCTCTATCATCTCTATCTCTATCATCTCTATCTCTATCTCTATCTCTATCATCTCTATCTCTATCACTATCATCTCTATCTCTATCATCTCTATCTCTATCATCTCTATCTCTATCTCTATCATCTCTATCTCTATCATCTCTATCTCTATCATCTCTATCTCTATCATCTCTATCATCTCTATCTCTATCATCTCTATCTCTATCATCTCTATCTCTATCATCTCTTTCTCTATCTCTATCATTATCTCTATCATCATCTCTATCATCTCTATCTCTATCTCTATCATCATCTCTATCATCTCTATCTCTATCATCTCTATCTCTATCATCTCTATCTGTATCATCTCTATCTCTATCTCTATCTCTATCATCTCTATCTCTATCATCTCTATCTCTATCATCTCTATCTCTATCATCTCTATCTGTATCTCTATCATCTCTATCTCTATCATCTCTATCTATATCATCTCTATCTCTATCTCTATCATCTCTATCTCTATCTCTATCATCTCTATCTCTATCATCTCTATCTCTATCATCTCTATCTCTATCATCTCTATCTCTATCATCTGTATCTCTATCATCTCTATCTCTATCTCTATCATCTCTATCTCTATCATCTCTGTCTCTATCTCTATCATCTCTATCTCTATCATCTCTATCTCTATCATCTCTATCTCTATCATCTCTATCTCTATCATCTCTATCATTATCTCTATCATCTCTATATCTCTATCATCTCTATCATCTCTATCTCTATCATCTCTATCTCTATCATCTCTATCTCTGTCATCTCTATCTCTATCATCTCTATCTCTATCATCTCTATCTCTATCTCTATCATCTCGTTCTCTATCTCTATCATCTCTATCTCTATCATCTCTATCTCTATCTCTATCACCTCTGTCTCTATCATCTCTATCTCTATCATCTCTATCTCTATCTCTATCATCTCTATCTCTATCATCTCTATCTCTATCATCTCTATCTCTATCATCTCTATCTCTATCTCTATCTCTATCTCTATCATCTCTATCTCTATCATATCTACTCTATCATCTCTATCTCTATCTCTATCATCTCTATCTCTATCATCTCTATCTCTATCATCTCTATCTATATCATCTCTATCTCTATCATCTCTATCATCTCTATCTCTATCATCTCTGTCTCTATCATCTCTATCTCTATCATCACTATCATCTCTATCTCTATCATCTCTATCTCTATCTCTATCATCTCTATCTCTATCATCTCTATCTCTATCATCTCTATCTCTATCTCTATCATCTCTATCTCTATCTCTATCATCTCTATCTCTATCATCTCTATCTCTATCATCTCTATCTCTATCATCTCTATCATCTCTATCTCTATCATCTCTATCTCTATCATCTCTATCTCTATCATTATCTCTATCATCATCTCTATCATCTCTATCTCAATCTCTATCATCTCTATCTCTATCTCTATCATCTCTATCTCTATCATCTCTATCTCTATCTCTATCATCTCTATCATCTCTAGCTCTATCATCTCTATCTCTATTATCTCTATTTCTATCATCTCTATCATCTCTATCTCTATCATCTCTATCTCTATCATCTCTATCATTATCTCTATCATCTCTATATCTCTATCATCTCTATTATCTCTATCTCTATCATCTCTATCTCTATCATCTCTATCTCTATCTCTATCATCTCTATCTCTATCATCTCTATCTCTATCATCTCTATCATGTCTATCTCTATCTCTATCATCTCTATCTCTATCATCTCTATCTCTATCATCTCTATCTCTATCATCTCTATCTCTATCTCTATCATCTCTATCTCTATCATCTCTATCTCTATCATCTCTATCTCTATCTCTATCATCTCTATCTCTATCATCTCTATCTCTATAATTTCTATCTCTATCATCTCTATCTCTATCATCTCTATCTCTATCATCTCTATCTCTATCATCTCTATCTATATCATCTCTATCTCTATCATCTCTATCTCTATCATCTCTATCTCTATCATCTCTATCTCTATCTCTATCATCTCTATCTCTATCATCTCTATCTCTATCATCTCTATCTCTATCATCTCTATCTCTATCATCTCTATCTCTATCATCTCTATCATCTCTATCTCTATCATCTCTATCATCTCTATCTCTATCATCTCTATCTCTATCATCTCTATCTCTATCATCTCTATCTCTATCATCTCTATCATCTCTATCTCTATCATCTCTATCTCTATCTCTATCTCTATCATCTCTATCTCTATCATCTCTATCTCTATCATCTCTATCTCTATCATCTCTATCTCTATCTCTATCTCTATCTCTATCTCTATCTCTATCATCTCTATCTCTATCATATCTATCTCTATCATCTCTATCTCTATCTCTATCATCTCTATCTCTATCATCTCTATCTCTATCATCTCTATCTATATCATCTCTATCTCTATCATCTCTATCATCTCTATCTCTATCATCTCTGTCTCTATCATCTCTATCTCTATCATCACTATCATCTCTATCTCTATCATCTCTATCTCTATCATCTCTATCGCTATCATCTCTATCTCTATCATCTCTATCTCTATCTCTATCATCTCTATCTCTATCTCTATCATCTCTATCTCTATCATCTCTATCTCTATCATCTCTATCTCTATCATCTCTATCATCTCTATCTCTATCATCTCTATCTCTATCATCTCTATCTCTATCATTATCTCTATCATCATCTCTATCATCTCTATCTCAATCTCTATCATCTCTATCTCTATCTCTATCATCTCTATCTCTATCTCTATCATCTCTATCTCTATCTCTATCATCTCTATCATCTCTAGCTCTATCATCTCTATCTCTATTATCTCTATTTCTATCATCTCTATCATCTCTATCTCTATCATCTCTATCTCTATCATCTCTATCATTATCTCTATCATCTCTATATCTCTATCATCTCTATTATCTCTATCTCTATCATCTCTATCTCTATCATCTCTATCTCTATCTCTATCATCTCTATCTCTATCATCTCTATCTCTATCATCTCTATCATGTCTATCTCTATCTCTATCATCTCTATCTCTATCATCTCTATCTCTATCATCTCTATCTCTATCATCTCTATCTCTATCTCTATCATCTCTATCTCTATCATCTCTATCTCTATAATTTCTATCTCTATCATCTCTATCTCTATCATCTCTATCTCTATCATCTCTATCTCTATCATCTCTATCTATATCATCTCTATCTCTATCATCTCTATCTCTATCATCTCTATCTCTATCATCTCTATCTCTATCATCTCTATCTCTATCTCTATCATCTCTATCTCTATCATCTCTATCTCTATCATCTCTATCTCTATCATCTCTATCATCTCTATCTCTATCATCTCTATCTCTATCATCTCTATCATCTCTATCTCTATCATCTCTATCATCTCTATCTCTATCATCTCTATCTCTATCATCTCTATCTCTATCATCTCTATCTCTATCTCTATCATCTCTATCTCTATCATCTCTATCTCTATCTCTATCTCTATCATCTCTATCTCTATCATCTCTATCTCTATCATCTCTATCTCTATCATCTCTATCATCTCTATCTCTATCATCTCTATCTCTATCATCTCTATCATCTCTATCTCTATCATCTCTATCTCTATCATCTCTATCTCTATCTCTATCATCTCTATCTCTATCATCTCTATCTCTATCATCTCTATCTCTATCATCTCTATCATTATCTCTATCATCTCTATATCTCTATCATCTCTATCTCTATCTCTATCATCTCTATCTCTATCTCTATCATCTCTATCTCTATCATCTCTATCTCTATCATCTCTATCTCTATCATATCTATCTCTATCTCTATCATCTCTATCTCTATCATCTCTATCTCTATCATCTCTATCATCTCTATCTCTATCTCTATCATCTCTATCTCTATCTCTATCATCTCTATCTCTATCATCTCTATCTCTATCATCTCTATCTCTATCTCTATCATCTCTATCATCTCTATCTCTATCTCTATCATCTCTATCTCTATCTCTATCATCTCTATCTCTATCATCTCTATCTCTATCATCTCTATCATTATCTCTATCATTTCTATATCTCTATCATCTCTATCATCTCTATCTCTATCATCTCTATCTCTATCATCTCTATCTCTATCTCTATCATCTCTATCTCTATCATCTCTATCTCTATCATCTCTATCATCTCTATCTCTATCTCTATCATCTCTATCTCTATCTCTATCATCTCTATCTCTATCATCTCTATCTCTATCATCTCTATCTCTATCATCTCTATCTCTATCTCTATCATCTCTATCTCTATCATCTCTATCTCTATCTCTATCAACTCTATCTCTATCATCTCTATCTCTATCATCTCTATCTCTATCATCTCTATCTCTATCATCTCTATCTCTATCATCAATATCTCTATATCATCTCTATCTCTATCATCTCTATCTCTATCATCTCTATCATCTCTATCTCTATCATCTCTATCTCTATCATCTCTATCTCTATCTTTATCATTTCTATCTCTATCATCTCTATCTCTATCTCTATCATCTCTATCATCTCTATCTCTTTCATCTCTATCTCTATCATCTCTATCTCTATCTCTATTATCTCTATCTCTATCTCTATCATCTCTATCTCTATCATCTCTATCTATATCATCTCTATCTCTATCATCTCTATCTCTATCTCTATCTCTATCATCTCTATCTCTATCATCTCTATCATCTCTATCTCTATCATCTCTATCTCTGTCATCTCTATCTCTATCATCTCTATCTCTATCATCTCTATCTCTATCTCTATCTCTTTCATCTCTATCTCTATCTCTATCATCTCTATCTCTATCATCTCTAACTCTATCATCTATATATCTATCTCTAAAATCTCTATCTCTATCTCTATCATCTCTATCTCTATCATCTCTATCATCTCTATCTCTATCATCTCTATCTCTATCTCTATCTCTATCTCTATCATCTCTATCTCTATCATCTCTATCTCTGTCATCTCTATCTCTATCATCTCTATCTCTATCTCTATCTCTTTCATCTCTATCTCTATCATCTCTATCTCTATCATCTCTAACTCTATCATCTATATCTCTATCTCTATAATCTCTATCTCTATCTCTATCATCTCTATCTCTATCATCTCTATCTCTATCATCTCTATCTCTATCATCTCTATCTCTATCTCTATCTCTATCATCTCTATCTCTATCATCTCTAACTCTATCATCTATATCTCTATCTCTATAATCTCTATCTCTATCTCTATCATCTCTATCTCTATCATCTCTATCTCTATCATCTCTATCTCTATCATTTCTATCTCTATCATCTCTATCTCTATCATCTCTATCTCTATCTCTATCATCTCTATCTCTATCATCTCACTCTCTATCATCTCTATCTCTATCATCTCTATCTCTATCTCTATCATCTCTATCTCTATCATCTCACTCTCTATCATCTCTATCTCTATCATCTCTATCTCTATCTCTATCATCTCTATCTCTATCATCTCTATCTCTATCATCTCTATCTCTATCATCTCTATCATCTCTATCTCTATCATCTCTATCTCTATCATCTCTATCTCTATCATTTCTTTCTCTATCTCTATCATTATCTCTATCATCATCTCTATCATCTCTATCTCTATCTCTATCATCATCTCTATCATCTCTATCTCTATCATCTCTATCTCTATCATCTCTATCTCTATCATCTCTATCTCTATCTCTATCTCTATCATCTCTATCTCTATCATCTCACTCTCTATCATCTCTATCTCTATCATCTCTATCATCTCTATCATTATCTCTATCATCTCTATATCTCTATCATCTCTATCTCTATCTCTATCATCTCTATCTCTATCTCTATCATCTCTATCTCTATCATCTCTATCTCTATCATCTCTATCTCTATCATATCTATCTCTATCTCTATCATCTCTATCTCTATCATCTCTATCTCTATCATCTCTATCATCTCTATCTCTATCTCTATCATCTCTATCTCTATCTCTATCATCTCTATCTCTATCATCTCTATCTCTATCATCTCTATCTCTATCTCTATCATCTCTATCATCTCTATCTCTATCTCTATCATCTCTATCTCTATCTCTATCATCTCTATCTCTATCATCTCTATCTCTATCATCTCTATCATTATCTCTATCATTTCTATATCTCTATCATCTCTATCATCTCTATCTCTATCATCTCTATCTCTATCATCTCTATCTCTATCTCTATCATCTCTATCTCTATCATCTCTATCTCTATCATCTCTATCATCTCTATCTCTATCTCTATCATCTCTATCTCTATCTCTATCATCTCTATCTCTATCATCTCTATCTCTATCATCTCTATCTCTATCATCTCTATCTCTATCTCTATCATCTCTATCTCTATCATCTCTATCTCTATCTCTATCAACTCTATCTCTATCATCTCTATCTCTATCATCTCTATCTCTATCATCTCTATCTCTATCATCTCTATCTCTATCATCAATATCTCTATATCATCTCTATCTCTATCATCTCTATCTCTATCATCTCTATCATCTCTATCTCTATCATCTCTATCTCTATCATCTCTATCTCTATCTTTATCATTTCTATCTCTATCATCTCTATCTCTATCTCTATCATCTCTATCATCTCTATCTCTTTCATCTCTATCTCTATCATCTCTATCTCTATCTCTATTATCTCTATCTCTATCTCTATCATCTCTATCTCTATCATCTCTATCTATATCATCTCTATCTCTATCATCTCTATCTCTATCTCTATCTCTATCATCTCTATCTCTATCATCTCTATCATCTCTATCTCTATCATCTCTATCTCTGTCATCTCTATCTCTATCATCTCTATCTCTATCATCTCTATCTCTATCTCTATCTCTTTCATCTCTATCTCTATCTCTATCATCTCTATCTCTATCATCTCTAACTCTATCATCTATATATCTATCTCTAAAATCTCTATCTCTATCTCTATCATCTCTATCTCTATCATCTCTATCATCTCTATCTCTATCATCTCTATCTCTATCTCTATCTCTATCTCTATCATCTCTATCTCTATCATCTCTATCTCTGTCATCTCTATCTCTATCATCTCTATCTCTATCTCTATCTCTTTCATCTCTATCTCTATCATCTCTATCTCTATCATCTCTAACTCTATCATCTATATCTCTATCTCTATAATCTCTATCTCTATCTCTATCATCTCTATCTCTATCATCTCTATCTCTATCATCTCTATCTCTATCATCTCTATCTCTATCTCTATCTCTATCATCTCTATCTCTATCATCTCTATCTCTATCATCTCTAACTCTATCATCTATATCTCTATCTCTATAATCTCTATCTCTATCTCTATCATCTCTATCTCTATCATCTCTATCTCTATCATCTCTATCTCTATCATTTCTATCTCTATCATCTCTATCTCTATCATCTCTATCTCTATCTCTATCATCTCTATCTCTATCATCTCACTCTCTATCATCTCTATCTCTATCATCTCTATCTCTATCATCTCTATCTCTATCATCTCTATCATCTCTATCTCTATCATCTCTATCTCTATCATCTCTATCTCTATCATCTCTATCTCTATCTCAATCATCTCTATCTCTATCATCTCTATCTCTATCATCTCTATCTCTATCATCTCTATCTCTATCTCTATCATCTCTATCTCTATCACTATCATCTCTATCTCTATCATCTCTATCTCTATCATCTCTATCTCTATCATCTCTATCTCTATCATCTCTATCTCTATCATCTCTATCTCTATCATCTCTATCATCTCTATCTCTATCATCTCTATCTCTATCATCTCTATCTCTATCATTTCTTTCTCTATCTCTATCATTATCTCTATCATCATCTCTATCATCTCTATCTCTATCTCTATCATCATCTCTATCATCTCTATCTCTATCATCTCTATCTCTATCATCTCTATCTCTATCATCTCTATCTCTATCTCTATCTCTATCATCTCTATCTCTATCATCTCACTCTCTATCATCTCTATCTCTATCATCTCTATCTCTATCATCTCTATCTCTATCATCTCTATCATCTCTATCTCTATCATCTCTATCTCTATCATCTCTATCTCTATCATCTCTATCTCTATCTCAATCATCTCTATCTCTATCATCTCTATCTCTATCATCTCTATCTCTATCATCTCTATCTCTATCTCTATCATCTCTATCTCTATCACTATCATCTCTATCTCTATCATCTCTATCTCTATCATCTCTATCTCTATCTCTATCATCTCTATCTCTATCATCTCTATCTCTATCATCTCTATCTCTATCATCTCTATCATCTCTATCTCTATCATCTCTATCTCTATCATCTCTATCTCTATCATTTCTTTCTCTATCTCTATCATTATCTCTATCATCATCTCTATCATCTCTATCTCTATCTCTATCATCATCTCTATCATCTCTATCTCTATCATCTCTATCTCTATCATCTCTATCTCTATCATCTCTATCTCTATCTCTATCTCTATCTCTATCATCTCTATCTCTATCATCTCTAGCTCTATCATCTCTATCTCTATCATCTCTATCTCTATCATCTCTATCTCTATCATCTCTATCTTTATCTCTATCATCTCTATCTCTATCATCTCTATCTATATCATCTCTATCTCTATCTCTATCATCTCTATCTCTATCTCTATCATCTCTATCTCTATCATCTCTATCTCTATCATCTCTATCTCTATCATCTCTATCTCTATCATCTGTATCTCTATCATCTCTATCTCTATCTCTATCATCTCTATCTCTATCATCTCTATCTCTATCTCTATCATTTCTATCTCTATCATCTCTATCTCTATCATCTCTATCTCTATCATCTGTATCTCTATCATCTCTATCTCTATCTCTATCATCTCTATCTCTATCATCTCTATCTCTATCTCTATCATTTCTATCTCTATCATCTCTATCTCTATCATCTCTATCTCTATCATCTCTATCTCTATCATCTCTATCATTATCTCTATCATCTCTATATCTCTATCATCTCTATCATCTCTATCTCTATCATCTCTATCTCTATCATCTCTATCTCTGTCATCTCTATCTCTATCATCTCTATCTCTATCATCTCTATCTCTATCTCTATCATCTCGTTCTCTATCTCTATCATCTCTATCTCTATCATCTCTAACTCTATCATCTCTATCTCTATCTCTATCACCTCTGTCTCTATCATCTCTATCTCTATCATCTCTGTCTCTATCTCTATCATCTCTATCTCTATCATCTCTATCTCTATCATCTCTATCTCTATCATCTCTATCTCTATCTCTATCATCTCTATCTCTATCATATCTATCTCTATCATCTCTATCTCTATCTCTATCATCTCTATCTCTATCATCTCTATCTCTATCATCTCTATCTATATCATCTCTATCTCTATCATCTCTATCATCTCTATCTCTATCATCTCTGTCTCTATCATCTCTATCTCTATCATCACTATCATCTCTATCTCTATCATCTCTATCTCTATCATCTCTATCTCTATCATCTCTATCTCTATCATCTCTATCTCTATCTCTATCATCTCTATCTCTATCTCTATCATCTCTATCTCTATCATCTCTATCTCTATCATCTCTATCTCTATCATCTCTATCATCTCTATCTCTATCATCTCTATCTCTATCATCTCTATCTCTATCATTATCTCTATCATCATCTCTATCATCTCTATCTCAATCTCTATCATCTCTATCTCTATCTCTATCATCTCTATCTCTATCTCTATCATCTCTATCTCTATCTCTATCATCTCTATCATCTCTATCTCTATCATCTCTATCTCTATCATCTCTATCTCTATCATCTCTATCATCTCTATCTCTATCATCTCTATCTCTATCATCTCTATCATTATCTCTATCATCTCTATATCTCTATCATCTCTATTATCTCTATCTCTATCATCTCTATCTCTATCATCTCTATCTCTATCTCTATCATCTCTATCTCTATCATCTCTATCTCTATCATCTCTATCATGTCTATCTCTATCTCTATCATCTCTATCTCTATCATCTCTATCTCTATCATCTCTATCTCTATCATCTCTATCTCTATCTCTATCATCTCTATCTCTATCATCTCTATCTCTATCATCTCTATCTCTATCATCTCTATCTCTATCTCTATCATCTCTATCTCTATATAATCTCTATCTCTATCATCTCTATCTCTATAATTTCTATCTCTATCATCTCTATCTCTATCATCTCTATCTCTATCATCTCTATCTCTATCATCTCTATCTATATCATCTCTATCTCTATCTATCATCTCTATCTCTATCTCTATCATCTCTATCTCTATCATCTCTATCTCTATCATCTCTATCATCTCTATCTCTATCTCTATCTCTATCTCTATCATCTCTATCTCTATCATCTCTATCTTTATCATCTCTATCTCTATCATCTCTATCATCTCTATCTCTATCATCTCTATCTCTATCATCTCTATCATCAATATCTCTATCATCTCTATCATCTCTATCTCTATCATCTCTATCTCTATCATCTCTATCTCTATCATCTCTATCTCTATCATCTCTATCTCTATCATCTCTATCATCTCTATCTCTATCATCTCTATCTCTATCTCTATCTCTATCATCTCTATCTCTATCATCTCTATCTCTATCATCTCTATCTCTATCATCTCTATCATCTCTATCTCTATCATCTCTATCTCTATCATCTCTATCATCTCTATCTCTATCATCTCTATCTCTATCATCTCTATCTCTATCTCTATCTCTATCATCTCTATCTCTATCATCTCTATCTCTATCATCTCTATCTCTATCATCTCTATCATTATCTCTATCATCTCTATATCTCTATCATCTCTATCTCTATCTCTATCATCTCTATCTCTATCATCTCTATCTCTATCATCTCTATCTCTATCATCTCTATCATTATCTCTATCATCTCTATATCTCTATCATCTCTATCTCTATCTCTATCATCTCTATCTCTATCTCTATCATCTCTATCTCTATCTCTATCATCTCTATCTCTATCATCTCTATCTCTATCATATCTATCTCTATCTCTATCATCTCTATCTCTATCATCTCTATCTCTATCATCTCTATCATCTCTATCTCTATCTCTATCATCTCTATCTCTATCTCTATCATCTCTATCTCTATCATCTCTATCTCTATCATCTCTATCTCTATCTCTATCATCTCTATCATCTCTATCTCTATCATCTCTATCTCTATCATCTCTATCTCTATCATCTCTATCTCTATCTCTATCATCTCTATCTCTATCATCTCTATCTCTATCATCTCTATCATTATCTCTATCATTTCTATATCTCTATCATCTCTATCATCTCTATCTCTATCATCTCTATCTCTATCATCTCTATCTCTATCATCTCTATCTCTATCTCTATCATCTCTATCTCTATCATCTCTATCTCTATCTCTATCAACTCTATCTCTATCATCTCTATCTCTATCATCTCTATCTCTATCATCTCTATCTCTATCATCTCTATCTCTATCTCTATCATCAATATCTCTATATCATCTCTATCTCTATCATCTCTATCTCTATCATCTCTATCATCTCTATCTCTATCATCTCTATCTCTATCATCTCTATCATCTCTATCTCTATCATCTCTATCTCTATCTCTATCATCTCTATCTCTATCTCTATCATCTCTATCTCTATCTCTATCATCTCTATCTCTATCATCTCTATCTCTATCATCTCTATCTCTATCATATCTATCTCTATCATCTATATCATCTCTATCTCTATCATCTCTATCTCTATCATCTCTATCATCTCTATCTCTATCATCTCTATCTCTATCTCTATCATCTCTATCTCTATCATCTCTATCTCTATCATCTCTATCTCTATCATCTCTATCTCTATCATCTCTATCATTATCTCTATCACCTTTATATCTCTATCATCTCTATCATCTCTATCTCTATCATCTCTATCTCTATCATCTCTATCTCTATCTCTATCATCTCTATCTCTATCATCTCTATCTCTATCATCTCTATCATCTCTATCATCTCTATCTCTATCTCTATCATCTCTATCTCTATCATCTCTATCTCTATCTCTATCATCTCTATCTCTATCATCTCTATCATCTCTATCTCTATCATCTCTATCTCTATCATCTCTATCTCTATCATCTCTATCTCTATCATCTCTATCATCTCTATCTCTATCATCTCTATCTCTATCATCTCTATCTCTATCATTATCGCTATCATCATCTCTATCATCTCTATCTCAATCTCTATCATCTCTATCTCTATCTCTATCATCTCTATCTCTATCATCTCTATCTCTATCTCTATCATCTCTATCTCTATCATCTCTATCTCTATCATCTCTATCTCTATCTCTATCATCTCTATCTCTATCTCTATCATCTCTATCTCTATCATCTCTATCTCTATCATCTCTATCTCTATCTTCTCTATCATCTCTATCTCTATCATCTCTATCTCTATCATCTCTATCTCTATCATTATCTCTATCATCATCTCTATCATCTCTATCTCAATCTCTATCATCTCTATCTCTATCTCTATCATCTCTATCTCTATCTCTATCATCTCTATCTCTATCTCTATCATCTCTATCATCTCTATCTCTGTCATCTCTATCTCTATCATCTCTATCTCTATCATCTCTATCATCTCTATCTCTATCATCTCTATCTCTATCATCTCTATCATTATCTCTATCATCTCTATATCTCTATCATCTCTATTATCTCTATCTCTATCATCTCTATCTCTATCATCTCTATCTCTATCATCTCTATCTCTATCTCTATCATCTCTATCTCTATCATCTCTATCTCTATCATCTCTATCATGTCTATCTCTATCTCTATCATCTCTATCTCTATCATCTCTATCTCTATCATCTCTATCTCTATCATCTCTATCTCTATCTCTATCATCTCTATCTCTATATCATCTCTATCTCTATCATCTCTATCTCTATAATTTCTATCTCTATCATCTCTATCTCTATCTCTATCTCTATCATCTCTATCTCTATCATCTCTATCTCTATCATCTCTATCTCTATCATTTCTATCTCTTTCATCTCTATCTCTATCATCTCTATCTCTATCTCTATCATCTCTATCTCTATCATCTCACTCTCTATCATCTCTATCTCTATCATCTCTATCTCTATCATCTCTATCTCTATCATCTCTATCATCTCTATCTCTATCATCTCTATCTCTATCTCTATCATCTCTATCTCTATCATCTCTATCTCTATCATCTCTATCTCTATCATCTCTATCTCTATCTCTATCTCTATCATCTCTATCTCTATCACTATCATCTCTATCTCTATCATCTCTATCTCTATCATCTCTATCTCTATCTCTATCATCTCTATCTCTATCATCTCTATCTCTATCATCTCTATCTCTATCATCTCTATCATCTCTATCTCTATCATCTCTATCTCTATCATCTCTATCTCTATCATCTCTTTCTCTATCTCTATCATTATCTCTATCATCATCTCTATCATCTCTATCTCTATCTCTATCATCATCTCTATCATCTCTATCTCTATCATCTCTATCTCTATCATCTCTATCTGTATCATCTCTATCTCTATCTCTATCTCTATCTCTATCATCTCTATCTCTATCATCTCTATCTCTATCATCTCTATCTCTATCATCTCTATCTCTATCTCTATCATCTCTATCTCTATCATCTCTATCTATATCATCTCTATCTCTATCTCTATCATCTCTATCTCTATCTCTATCATCTCTATCTCTATCATCTCTATCTCTATCATCTCTATCTCTATCATCTCTATCTCTATCATCTGTATCTCTATCATCTCTATCTCTATCTCTATCATCTCTATCTCTATCATCTCTGTCTCTATCTCTATCATCTCTATCTCTATCATCTCTATCTCTATCATCTCTATCTCTATCATCTCTATCTCTATCATCTCTATCATTATCTCTATCATCTCTATATCTCTATCATCTCTATCATCTCTATCTCTATCATCTCTATCTCTATCATCTCTATCTCTGTCATCTCTATCTCTATCATCTCTATCTCTATCATCTCTATCTCTATCTCTATCATCTCGTTCTCTATCTCTATCATCTCTATCTCTATCATCTCTAACTCTATCATCTCTATCTCTATCTCTATCACCTCTGTCTCTATCATCTCTATCTCTATCATCTCTATCTCTATCTCTATCATCTCTATCTCTATCATCTCTATCTCTATCATCTCTATCTCTATCATCTCTATCTCTATCTCTATCTCTATCATCTCTATCTCTATCATATCTATCTCTATCATCTCTATCTCTATCTCTATCATCTCTATCTCTATCATCTCTATCTCTATCATCTCTATCTATATCATCTCTATCTCTATCATCTCTATCATCTCTATCTCTATCATCTCTGTCTCTATCATCTCTATCTCTATCATCACTATCATCTCTATCTCTATCATCTCTATCTCTATCTCTATCATCTCTATCTCTATCATCTCTATCTCTATCATCTCTATCTCTATCTCTATCATCTCTATCTCTATCATCTCTATCTCTATCATCTCTATCTCTATCTCTATCAACTCTATCTCTATCATCTCTATCTCTATCATCTCTATCTCTATCATCTCTATCTCTATCATCTCTATCTCTATCTCTATCATCAATATCTCTATATCATCTCTATCTCTATCATCTCTATCTCTATCATCTCTATCATCTCTATCTCTATCATCTCTATCTCTATCATCTCTATCTCTATCTTTATCATCTCTATCTCTATCATCTCTATCTCTATCTCTATCATCTCTATCATCTCTATCTCTATCATCTCTATCTCTATCATCTCTATCTCTATCTCTATTATCTCTATCTCTATCTCTATCATCTCTATCTCTATCATCTCTATCTATATCATCTCTATCTCTATCATCTCTATCTCTATCTCTATCATCTCTATCTCTATCATCTCTATCATCTCTATCTCTATCATCTCTATCTCTGTCATCTCTATCTCTATCATCTCTATCTCTATCATCTCTATCTCTATCTCTATCTCTTTCATCTCTATCTCTATCTCTATCATCTCTATCTCTATCATCTCTAACTCTATCATCTATATATCTATCTCTAAAATCTCTATCTCTATCTCTATCATCTCTATCTCTATCATCTCTATCTCTATCATCTCTATCTCTATCATCTCTATCTCTATCTCTATCTCTATCTCTATCATCTCTATCTCTATCATCTCTATCTCTGTCATCTCTATCTCTATCATCTCTATCTCTATCTCTATCTCTTTCATCTCTATCTCTATCATCTCTAACTCTATCATCTATATCTCTATCTCTATAATCTCTATCTCTATCTCTATCATCTCTATCTCTATCATCTCTATCTCTATCATCTATATCTCTATCTCTATAATCTCTATCTCTATCTCTATCATCTCTATCTCTATCATCTCTATCTCTATCATCTCTATCTCTATCATCTCTATCTCTATCTCTATCTCTATCATCTCTATCTCTATCATCTCTAACTCTATCATCTATATCTCTATCTCTATAATCTCTATCTCTATCTCTATCATCTCTATCTCTATCATCTCTATCTCTATCATCTCTATCTCTATCATTTCTATCTCTATCATCTCTATCTCTATCATCTCTATCTCTATCTCTATCATCTCTATCTCTATCATCTAACTCTCTATCATCTCTATCTCTATCATCTCTATCTCTATCATCTCTATCTCTATCATCTCTATCATCTCTATCTCTATCATCTCTATCTCTATCATCTCTATCTCTATCATCTCTATCTCTATCTCTATCATCTCTATCTCTATCATCTCTATCTCTATCATATCTATCTCTATCATCTCTATCTCTATCTCTATCATCTCTATCTCTATCACTATCATCTCTATCTCTATCATCTCTATCTCTATCATCTCTATCTCTATCTCTATCATCTCTATCTCTATCATCTCTATCTCTATCATCTCTATCTCTATCATCTCTATCATCTCTATCTCTATCATCTCTATCTCTATCATCTCTATCTCTATCATCTCTTTCTCTATCTCTATCATTATCTCTATCATCATCTCTATCATCTCTATCTCTATCTCTATCATCATCTCTATCATCTCTATCTCTATCATCTCTATCTCTATCATCTCTATCTCTATCATCTCTATCTCTATCTCTATCATCTCTATCTCTATCATCTCTATCTCTATCATCTCTATCTCTATCATCTCTATCTCTATCATCTCTATCTCTATCATCTCTATCTTTATCTCTATCATCTCTATCTCTATCATCTCTATCTATATCATCTCTATCTCTATCTCTATCATCTCTATCTCTATCTCTATCATCTCTATCTCTATCATCTCTATCTCTATCATCTCTATCTCTATCATCTCTATCTCTATCATCTGTATCTCTATCATCTCTATCTCTATCTCTATCATCTCTATCTCTATCATCTCTATCTCTATCATCTCTATCTCTATCATCTCTATCTCTATCATCTCTATCTCTATCATCTCTATCTCTATCATCTCTATCATTATCTCTATCATTATCTCTATCATCTCTATATCTCTATCATCTCTATCATCTCTATCTCTATCATCTCTATCTCTATCATCTCTATCTCTGTCATCTCTATCTCTATCATCTCTATCTCTATCATCTCTATCTCTATCTCTATCATCTCGTTCTCTATCTCTATCATCTCTATCTCTATCATCTCTAACTCTATCATCTCTATCTCTATCTCTATCACCTCTGTCTCTATCATCTCTATCTCTATCATCTCTATCTCTATCTCTATCATCTCTATCTCTATCATCTCTATCTCTATCATCTCTATCTCTATCATCTCTATCTCTATCTCTATCATATCTATCTCTATCATCTCTATCTCTATCTCTATCATCTCTATCTCTATCATCTCTATCTCTATCATCTCTATCTATATCATCTCTATCTCTATCATCTCTATCATCTCTATCTCTATCATCTCTGTCTCTATCATCTCTATCTCTATCATCACTATCATCTCTATCTCTATCATCTCTATCTCTATCTCTATCATCTCTATCTCTATCATCTCTATCTCTATCATCTCTATCTCTATCTCTATCATCTCTATCTCTATCTCTATCATCTCTATCTCTATCATCTCTATCTCTATCATCTCTATCTCTATCATCTCTATCATCTCTATCTCTATCATCTCTATCTCTATCATCTCTATCTCTATCATTATCTCTATCATCATCTCTATCATCTCTATCTCAATCTCTATCATCTCTATCTCTATCTCTATCATCTCTATCTCTATCTCTATCATCTCTATCTCTATCTCTATCATCTCTATCATCTCTATCTCTATCATCTCTATCTCTATCATCTCTATCATCTCTATCATCTCTATCTCTATCATCTCTATCTCTATCATCTCTATCATTATCTCTATCATCTCTATATCTCTATCATCTCTATTATCTCTATCTCTATCATCTCTATCTCTATCATCTCTATCTCTATCTCTATCATCTCTATCTCTATCATCTCTATCTCTATCATCTCTATCATGTCTATCTCTATCTCTATCATCTCTATCTCTATCATCTCTATCTCTATCATCTCTATCTCTATCATCTCTATCTCTATCTCTATCATCTCTATCTCTATCATCTCTATCTCTATCATCTCTATCTCTATCATCTCTATCTCTATCTCTATCATCTCTATCTCTATATAATCTCTATCTCTATCATCTCTATCTCTATAATTTCTATCTCTATCATCTCTATCTCTATCATCTCTATCTCTATCATCTCTATCTCTATCATCTCTATCTATATCATCTCTATCTCTATCTATCATCTCTATCTCTATCTCTATCATCTCTATCTCTATCATCTCTATCTCTATCATCTCTATCTCTATCTCTATCTCTATCATCTCTATCTCTATCATCTCTATCTCTATCATCTCTATCTCTATCATCTCTATCATCTCTATCTCTATCATCTCTATCATCTCTATCATCAATATCTCTATCATCTCTATCATCTCTATCTCTATCATCTCTATCTCTATCATCTCTATCTCTATCATCTCTATCATCTCTATCTCTATCATCTCTATCTCTATCTCTATCTCTATCATCTCTATCTCTATCATCTCTATCTCTATCATCTCTATCTCTATCATCTCTATCATCTCTATCTCTATCATCTCTATCTCTATCATCTCTATCATCTCTATCTCTATCATCTCTATCTCTATCATCTCTATCTCTATCTCTATCTCTATCATCTCTATCTCTATCATCTCTATCTCTATCATCTCTATCATTATCTCTATCATCTCTATATCTCTATCATCTCTATCTCTATCTCTATCATCTCTATCTCTATCATCTCTATATCTATCATCTCTATCTCTATCATTTCTATCATTATCTCTATCATCTCTATATCTCTATCATCTCTATCTCTATCTCTATCATCTCTATCTCTATCTCTATCATCTCTATCTCTATCTCTATCATCTCTATCTCTATCATCTCTATCTCTATCATATCTATCTCTATCTCTATCATCTCTATCTCTATCATCTCTATCTCTATCATCTCTATCATCTCTATCTCTATCTCTATCATCTCTATCTCTATCATCTCTATCTCTATCATCTCTATCTCTATCATCTCTATCTCTATCTCTATCATCTCTATCATCTCTATCTCTATCATCTCTATCTCTATCATCTCTATCTCTATCATCTCTATCTCTATCTCTATCATCTCTATCTCTATCATCTCTATCTCTATCATCTCTATCATTATCTCTATCATTTCTATATCTCTATCATCTCTATCATCTCTATCTCTATCATCTCTATCTCTATCATCTCTATCTCTATCATCTCTATCTCTATCTCTATCATCTCTATCTCTATCATCTCTATCTCTATCTCTATCAACTCTATCTCTATCATCTCTATCTCTATCATCTCTATCTCTATCATCTCTATCTCTATCATCTCTATCTCTATCTCTATCATCAATATCTCTATATCATCTCTATCTCTATCATCTCTATCTCTATCATCTCTATCATCTCTATCTCTATCATCTCTATCTCTATCATCTCTATCATCTCTATCTCTATCATCTCTATCTCTATCTCTATCATCTCTATCTCTATCTCTATCATCTCTATCTCTATCTCTATCATCTCTATCTCTATCATCTCTATCTCTATCATCTCTATCTCTATCATATCTATCTCTATCATCTATATCATCTCTATCTCTATCATCTCTATCTCTATCATCTCTATCATCTCTATCTCTATCATCTCTATCTCTATCTCTATCATCTCTATCTCTATCATCTCTATCTCTATCATCTCTATCTCTATCATCTCTATCTCTATCATCTCTATCATTATCTCTATCACCTTTATATCTCTATCATCTCTATCATCTCTATCTCTATCATCTCTATCTCTATCATCTCTATCTCTATCTCTATCATCTCTATCTCTATCATCTCTATCTCTATCATCTCTATCATCTCTATCATCTCTATCTCTATCTCTATCATCTCTATCTCTATCATCTCTATCTCTATCTCTATCATCTCTATCTCTATCATCTCTATCATCTCTATCTCTATCATCTCTATCTCTATCATCTCTATCTCTATCATCTCTATCTCTATCATCTCTATCATCTCTATCTCTATCATCTCTATCTCTATCATCTCTATCTCTATCATTATCGCTATCATCATCTCTATCATCTCTATCTCAATCTCTATCATCTCTATCTCTATCTCTATCATCTCTATCTCTATCATCTCTATCTCTATCTCTATCATCTCTATCTCTATCATCTCTATCTCTATCATCTCTATCTCTATCTCTATCATCTCTATCTCTATCTCTATCATCTCTATCTCTATCATCTCTATCTCTATCATCTCTATCTCTATCTTCTCTATCATCTCTATCTCTATCATCTCTATCTCTATCATCTCTATCTCTATCATTATCTCTATCATCATCTCTATCATCTCTATCTCAATCTCTATCATCTCTATCTCTATCTCTATCATCTCTATCTCTATCTCTATCATCTCTATCTCTATCTCTATCATCTCTATCATCTCTATCTCTGTCATCTCTATCTCTATCATCTCTATCTCTATCATCTCTATCATCTCTATCTCTATCATCTCTATCTCTATCATCTCTATCATTATCTCTATCATCTCTATATCTCTATCATCTCTATTATCTCTATCTCTATCATCTCTATCTCTATCATCTCTATCTCTATCATCTCTATCTCTATCTCTATCATCTCTATCTCTATCATCTCTATCTCTATCATCTCTATCATGTCTATCTCTATCTCTATCATCTCTATCTCTATCATCTCTATCTCTATCATCTCTATCTCTATCATCTCTATCTCTATCTCTATCATCTCTATCTCTATATCATCTCTATCTCTATCATCTCTATCTCTATAATTTCTATCTCTATCATCTCTATCTCTATCTCTATCTCTATCATCTCTATCTCTATCATCTCTATCTCTATCATCTCTATCTCTATCATTTCTATCTCTTTCATCTCTATCTCTATCATCTCTATCTCTATCTCTATCATCTCTATCTCTATCATCTCACTCTCTATCATCTCTATCTCTATCATCTCTATCTCTATCATCTCTATCTCTATCATCTCTATCATCTCTATCTCTATCATCTCTATCTCTATCTCTATCATCTCTATCTCTATCATCTCTATCTCTATCATCTCTATCTCTATCATCTCTATCTCTATCTCTATCTCTATCATCTCTATCTCTATCACTATCATCTCTATCTCTATCATCTCTATCTCTATCATCTCTATCTCTATCTCTATCATCTCTATCTCTATCATCTCTATCTCTATCATCTCTATCTCTATCATCTCTATCATCTCTATCTCTATCATCTCTATCTCTATCATCTCTATCTCTATCATCTCTTTCTCTATCTCTATCATTATCTCTATCATCATCTCTATCATCTCTATCTCTATCTCTATCATCATCTCTATCATCTCTATCTCTATCATCTCTATCTCTATCATCTCTATCTGTATCATCTCTATCTCTATCTCTATCTCTATCTCTATCATCTCTATCTCTATCATCTCTATCTCTATCATCTCTATCTCTATCATCTCTATCTCTATCTCTATCATCTCTATCTCTATCATCTCTATCTATATCATCTCTATCTCTATCTCTATCATCTCTATCTCTATCTCTATCATCTCTATCTCTATCATCTCTATCTCTATCATCTCTATCTCTATCATCTCTATCTCTATCATCTGTATCTCTATCATCTCTATCTCTATCTCTATCATCTCTATCTCTATCATCTCTGTCTCTATCTCTATCATCTCTATCTCTATCATCTCTATCTCTATCATCTCTATCTCTATCATCTCTATCTCTATCATCTCTATCATTATCTCTATCATCTCTATATCTCTATCATCTCTATCATCTCTATCTCTATCATCTCTATCTCTATCATCTCTATCTCTGTCATCTCTATCTCTATCATCTCTATCTCTATCATCTCTATCTCTATCTCTATCATCTCGTTCTCTATCTCTATCATCTCTATCTCTATCATCTCTAACTCTATCATCTCTATCTCTATCTCTATCACCTCTGTCTCTATCATCTCTATCTCTATCATCTCTATCTCTATCTCTATCATCTCTATCTCTATCATCTCTATCTCTATCATCTCTATCTCTATCATCTCTATCTCTATCTCTATCTCTATCATCTCTATCTCTATCATATCTATCTCTATCATCTCTATCTCTATCTCTATCATCTCTATCTCTATCATCTCTATCTCTATCATCTCTATCTATATCATCTCTATCTCTATCATCTCTATCATCTCTATCTCTATCATCTCTGTCTCTATCATCTCTATCTCTATCATCACTATCATCTCTATCTCTATCATCTCTATCTCTATCTCTATCATCTCTATCTCTATCATCTCTATCTCTATCATCTCTATCTCTATCTCTATCATCTCTATCTCTATCTCTATCATCTCTATCTCTATCATCTCTATCTCTATCATCTCTATCTCTATCATCTCTATCATCTCTATCTCTATCATCTCTATCTCTATCATCTCTATCTCTATCATTATCTCTATCATCATCTCTATCATCTCTATCTCAATCTCTATCATCTCTATCTCAATCTCTATCATCTCTATCTCTATCTCTATCATCTCTATCTCTATCTCTATCATCTCTATCATCTCTAGCTCTATCATCTCTATCTCTATTATCTCTATTTCTATCATCTCTATCATCTCTATCTCTATCATCTCTATCTCTATCATCTCTATCATTATCTCTATCATCTCTATATCTCTATCATCTCTATTATCTCTATCTCTATCATCTCTATCTCTATCATCTCTATCTCTATCTCTATCATCTCTATCTCTATCATCTCTATCTCTATCATCTCTATCATGTCTATCTCTATCTCTATCATCTCTATCTCTATCATCTCTATCTCTATCATCTCTATCTCTATCATCTCTATCTCTATCTCTATCATCTCTATCTCTATCATCTCTATCTCTATCATCTCTATCTCTATCTCTATCATCTCTATCTCTATCATCTCTATCTCTATAATTTCTATCTCTATCATCTCTATCTCTATCATCTCTATCTCTATCATCTCTATCTCTATCATCTCTATCTATATCATCTCTATCTCTATCATCTCTATCTCTATCATCTCTATCTCTATCATCTCTATCTCTATCTCTATCATCTCTATCTCTATCATCTCTATCTCTATCATCTCTATCTCTATCATCTCTATCTCTATCATCTCTATCTCTATCATCTCTATCATCTCTATCTCTATCATCTCTATCATCTCTATCTCTATCATCTCTATCTCTATCATCTCTATCTCTATCATCTCTATCTCTATCATCTCTATCATCTCTATCTCTATCATCTCTATCTCTATCTCTATCTCTATCATCTCTATCTCTATCATCTCTATCTCTATCATCTCTATCTCTATCATCTCTATCTCTATCTCTATCTCTATCTCTATCTCTATCTCTATCTCTATCATCTCTATCTCTATCATATCTATCTCTATCATCTCTATCTCTATCTCTATCATCTCTATCTCTATCATCTCTATCTCTATCATCTCTATCTATATCATCTCTATCTCTATCATCTCTATCATCTCTATCTCTATCATCTCTATCTCTATCATCTCTATCTCTATCTCTATCATCTCTATCTCTATCATCTCTAACTCTATCATCTCTATCATTATCTCTATCATTTCTATATCTCTATCATCTCTATCATCTCTATCTCTATCATCTCTATCTCTATCATCTCTATCTCTATATCTATCATCTCTATCTCTATCATCTCTATCTCTATCATCTCTATCTCTGTCATCTTTATCATCTCTATCTCTATCTCTATCATCTCTATCTCTATCTCTATCATCTCTATCTCTATCATTCTATCTCTATCATCTCTATCTCTATCATCTCTATCTCTATCTCTATCATCTCTATCTCTATCATCTCTATCTCTATCTCTATCAACTCTATCTCTATCATCTCTATCTCTATCATCTCTATCTCTATCATCTCTAATCTCTATCATCTCTATCTCTATCTCTATCATCTCTATCTCTATATCATCTCTATCTCTATCATCTCTATCTCTATCATCTCTATCATCGCTATCTCTATCATCTCTATCTCTATCATCTCTATCTCTATCATCTCTATCTATATCATCTCTATCTCTATCATCTCTATCTCTATCTCTATCATCTCTATCTCTATCATCTCTATCGCTATCATCTCTATCTCTATCTCTATCATCTCTATCTCTATCATCTCTATCTCTATCATCTCTATCTCTATAATCTCTATCTCTATCATCTCTATCTCTATCATCTATATCATCTCTATCTCTATCATCTCTATCTCTATCATCTCTATCTCTATCATCTCTATCATCTCTGTCTCTATCATCTCTATCTCTATCATCTCTATCTCTATCTCTATCATCTCTATCTCTATCATCTCTATCTCTATCATCTCTATCTCTATCATCTCTATCATTATCTCTATCACCTCTATATCTCTATCATCTCTATCATCTCTATCTCTATCATCTCTATCATCTCTATCTCTATCATCTCTATCTCTATCATCTCTATCTCTATCATCTCTATCATCTCTATCTCTATCATCTCTATCTCTATCATCTCTATCTCTATCATTTCTATCTCTATCTCTATCATCTCTATCTCTATCATCTGTATCATCTCTATCTCTATCATCTCTATCTCTATCATCTCTATCTCTATCTTCTCTATCTCTATCTCTATCATCTCTATCTCTATCATCTCTATCTCTATCTCTATCTCTATCATCTCTATCTCTATCTCTATCATCTCTATATCTATCATCTCTATCTCTATCTCTATCATCTCTATCCCTATCATCTCTATCTCTATCATCTCTATCTCTATCATCTCTATCTCTATCATCTCTATCTCTATCATCTCTATCTCTATCTCTATCATTATCTCTATCATCATCTCTATCATCTCTATCTCTATCATCTCTATCTCTATCATCTCTATCATCTCTATCTCTATCATCTCTATCTCTATCATCTCTATCTCTATCATCTCTATCTCTATCTCTATCATTATCTCTATCATCATCTCTATCATCTCTATCTCTATCATCATCTCTATCATCTCTATCTCTATCATCTCTATATCTATCTTTATCATCTCTATCTCTATCATCTCTATCTCTATCTCTATCATCTCTATCTCTATCATCTCTATCTCTATCATCTCTATCTCTATCATCTCCTTCTCTATCTCTATTATCTCTATCTCTATCTCTATCATCTCTATCTCTATAATCTCTATCTATATCATCTCTATCTCTATCATCTCTATCTCTATCTCTATCATCTCTATCTCTATCATCTCTATCATCTCTATCTCTATCATCTCTATCTCTGTCATCTCTATCTCTATCATCTCTATCTCTATCATCTCTATCTCTATCTCTATCTCTTTCATCTCTATCTCTATCTCTATCATCTCTATCTCTATCATCTCTAACTCTATCATCTATATATCTATCTCTAAAATCTCTATCTCTATCTCTATCATCTCTATCTCTATCATCTCTATCTCTATCATCTCTATCTCTATCATCTCTATCTCTATCATCTCTATCTCTATCTCTATCTCTATCATCTCTATCTCTATCATCTCTATCTCTGTCATCTCTATCTCTATCATCTCTATCTCTATCTCTATCTCTTTCATCTCTATCTCTATCTCTATCATCTCTATCTCTATCTCTATCATCTCTATCTCTATCATCTCTATCTCTATCATCTCTAACTCTATCATCTATATCTCTATCTCTACAATCTCTATCTCTATCTCTATCATCTCTATCTCTATCATCTCTATCTCTATCATCTCTATCTCTATCATTTCTATCTCTTTCATCTCTATCTCTATCATCTCTATCTCTATCTCTATCATCTCTATCTCTATCATCTCACTCTCTATCATCTCTATCTCTATCATCTCTATCTCTATCATCTCTATCTCTATCATCTCTATCATCTCTATCTCTATCATCTCTATCTCTATCATCTCTATCTCTATCATCTCTATCTCTATCTCTATCATCTCTATCTCTATCATCTCTATCTCTATCATCTCTATCTCTATCATCTCTATCTCTATCTCTATCTCTATCATCTCTATCTCTATCACTATCATCTCTATCTCTATCATCTCTATCTCTATCATCTCTATCTCTATCTCTATCATCTCTATCTCTATCATCTCTATCTCTATCATCTCTATCTCTATCATCTCTATCATCTCTATCTCTATCATCTCTATCTCTATCATCTCTATCTCTATCATCTCTTTCTCTATCTCTATCATTATCTCTATCATCATCTCTATCATCTCTATCTCTATCTCTATCATCATCTCTATCATCTCTATCTCTATCATCTCTATCTCTATCATCTCTATCTGTATCATCTCTATCTCTATCTCTATCTCTATCATCTCTATCTCTATCATCTCTATCTCTATCATCTCTATCTCTATCATCTCTATCTGTATCTCTATCATCTCTATCTCTATCATCTCTATCTATATCATCTCTATCTCTATCTCTATCATCTCTATCTCTATCTCTATCATCTCTATCTCTATCATCTCTATCTCTATCATCTCTATCTCTATCATCTCTATCTCTATCATCTGTATCTCTATCATCTCTATCTCTATCTCTATCATCTCTATCTCTATCATCTCTGTCTCTATCTCTATCATCTCTATCTCTATCATCTCTATCTCTATCATCTCTATCTCTATCATCTCTATCTCTATCATCTCTATCATTATCTCTATCATCTCTATATCTCTATCATCTCTATCATCTCTATCTCTATCATCTCTATCTCTATCATCTCTATCTCTGTCATCTCTATCTCTATCATCTCTATCTCTATCATCTCTATCTCTATCTCTATCATCTCGTTCTCTATCTCTATCATCTCTATCTCTATCATCTCTATCTCTATCTCTATCACCTCTGTCTCTATCATCTCTATCTCTATCATCTCTATCTCTATCTCTATCATCTCTATCTCTATCATCTCTATCTCTATCATCTCTATCTCTATCATCTCTATCTCTATCTCTATCTCTATCTCTATCATCTCTATCTCTATCATATCTACTCTATCATCTCTATCTCTATCTCTATCATCTCTATCTCTATCATCTCTATCTCTATCATCTCTATCTATATCATCTCTATCTCTATCATCTCTATCATCTCTATCTCTATCATCTCTGTCTCTATCATCTCTATCTCTATCATCACTATCATCTCTATCTCTATCATCTCTATCTCTATCTCTATCATCTCTATCTCTATCATCTCTATCTCTATCATCTCTATCTCTATCTCTATCATCTCTATCTCTATCTCTATCATCTCTATCTCTATCATCTCTATCTCTATCATCTCTATCTCTATCATCTCTATCATCTCTATCTCTATCATCTCTATCTCTATCATCTCTATCTCTATCATTATCTCTATCATCATCTCTATCATCTCTATCTCAATCTCTATCATCTCTATCTCTATCTCTATCATCTCTATCTCTATCATCTCTATCTCTATCTCTATCATCTCTATCATCTCTAGCTCTATCATCTCTATCTCTATTATCTCTATTTCTATCATCTCTATCATCTCTATCTCTATCATCTCTATCTCTATCATCTCTATCATTATCTCTATCATCTCTATATCTCTATCATCTCTATTATCTCTATCTCTATCATCTCTATCTCTATCATCTCTATCTCTATCTCTATCATCTCTATCTCTATCATCTCTATCTCTATCATCTCTATCATGTCTATCTCTATCTCTATCATCTCTATCTCTATCATCTCTATCTCTATCATCTCTATCTCTATCATCTCTATCTCTATCTCTATCATCTCTATCTCTATCATCTCTATCTCTATCATCTCTATCTCTATCTCTATCATCTCTATCTCTATCATCTCTATCTCTATAATTTCTATCTCTATCATCTCTATCTCTATCATCTCTATCTCTATCATCTCTATCTCTATCATCTCTATCTATATCATCTCTATCTCTATCATCTCTATCTCTATCATCTCTATCTCTATCATCTCTATCTCTATCTCTATCATCTCTATCTCTATCATCTCTATCTCTATCATCTCTATCTCTATCATCTCTATCTCTATCATCTCTATCTCTATCATCTCTATCATCTCTATCTCTATCATCTCTATCATCTCTATCTCTATCATCTCTATCTCTATCATCTCTATCTCTATCATCTCTATCTCTATCATCTCTATCATCTCTATCTCTATCATCTCTATCTCTATCTCTATCTCTATCATCTCTATCTCTATCATCTCTATCTCTATCATCTCTATCTCTATCATCTCTATCTCTATCTCTATCTCTATCTCTATCTCTATCTCTATCATCTCTATCTCTATCATATCTATCTCTATCATCTCTATCTCTATCTCTATCATCTCTATCTCTATCATCTCTATCTCTATCATCTCTATCTATATCATCTCTATCTCTATCATCTCTATCATCTCTATCTCTATCATCTCTGTCTCTATCATCTCTATCTCTATCATCACTATCATCTCTATCTCTATCATCTCTATCTCTATCATCTCTATCGCTATCATCTCTATCTCTATCATCTCTATCTCTATCTCTATCATCTCTATCTCTATCTCTATCATCTCTATCTCTATCATCTCTATCTCTATCATCTCTATCTCTATCATCTCTATCATCTCTATCTCTATCATCTCTATCTCTATCATCTCTATCTCTATCATTATCTCTATCATCATCTCTATCATCTCTATCTCAATCTCTATCATCTCTATCTCTATCTCTATCATCTCTATCTCTATCTCTATCATCTCTATCTCTATCTCTATCATCTCTATCATCTCTAGCTCTATCATCTCTATCTCTATTATCTCTATTTCTATCATCTCTATCATCTCTATCTCTATCATCTCTATCTCTATCATCTCTATCATTATCTCTATCATCTCTATATCTCTATCATCTCTATTATCTCTATCTCTATCATCTCTATCTCTATCATCTCTATCTCTATCTCTATCATCTCTATCTCTATCATCTCTATCTCTATCATCTCTATCATGTCTATCTCTATCTCTATCATCTCTATCTCTATCATCTCTATCTCTATCATCTCTATCTCTATCATCTCTATCTCTATCTCTATCATCTCTATCTCTATCATCTCTATCTCTATAATTTCTATCTCTATCATCTCTATCTCTATCATCTCTATCTCTATCATCTCTATCTCTATCATCTCTATCTATATCATCTCTATCTCTATCATCTCTATCTCTATCATCTCTATCTCTATCATCTCTATCTCTATCATCTCTATCTCTATCTCTATCATCTCTATCTCTATCATCTCTATCTCTATCATCTCTATCTCTATCATCTCTATCATCTCTATCTCTATCATCTCTATCTCTATCATCTCTATCATCTCTATCTCTATCATCTCTATCATCTCTATCTCTATCATCTCTATCTCTATCATCTCTATCTCTATCATCTCTATCTCTATCTCTATCATCTCTATCTCTATCATCTCTATCTCTATCTCTATCTCTATCATCTCTATCTCTATCATCTCTATCTCTATCATCTCTATCTCTATCATCTCTATCATCTCTATCTCTATCATCTCTATCTCTATCATCTCTATCATCTCTATCTCTATCATCTCTATCTCTATCATCTCTATCTCTATCTCTATCATCTCTATCTCTATCATCTCTATCTCTATCATCTCTATCTCTATCATCTCTATCATTATCTCTATCATCTCTATATCTCTATCATCTCTATCTCTATCTCTATCATCTCTATCTCTATCTCTATCATCTCTATCTCTATCATCTCTATCTCTATCATCTCTATCTCTATCATATCTATCTCTATCTCTATCATCTCTATCTCTATCATCTCTATCTCTATCATCTCTATCATCTCTATCTCTATCTCTATCATCTCTATCTCTATCTCTATCATCTCTATCTCTATCATCTCTATCTCTATCATCTCTATCTCTATCTCTATCATCTCTATCATCTCTATCTCTATCTCTATCATCTCTATCTCTATCTCTATCATCTCTATCTCTATCATCTCTATCTCTATCATCTCTATCATTATCTCTATCATTTCTATATCTCTATCATCTCTATCATCTCTATCTCTATCATCTCTATCTCTATCATCTCTATCTCTATCTCTATCATCTCTATCTCTATCATCTCTATCTCTATCATCTCTATCATCTCTATCTCTATCTCTATCATCTCTATCTCTATCTCTATCATCTCTATCTCTATCATCTCTATCTCTATCATCTCTATCTCTATCATCTCTATCTCTATCTCTATCATCTCTATCTCTATCATCTCTATCTCTATCTCTATCAACTCTATCTCTATCATCTCTATCTCTATCATCTCTATCTCTATCATCTCTATCTCTATCATCTCTATCTCTATCATCAATATCTCTATATCATCTCTATCTCTATCATCTCTATCTCTATCATCTCTATCATCTCTATCTCTATCATCTCTATCTCTATCATCTCTATCTCTATCTTTATCATTTCTATCTCTATCATCTCTATCTCTATCTCTATCATCTCTATCATCTCTATCTCTTTCATCTCTATCTCTATCATCTCTATCTCTATCTCTATTATCTCTATCTCTATCTCTATCATCTCTATCTCTATCATCTCTATCTATATCATCTCTATCTCTATCATCTCTATCTCTATCTCTATCTCTATCATCTCTATCTCTATCATCTCTATCATCTCTATCTCTATCATCTCTATCTCTGTCATCTCTATCTCTATCATCTCTATCTCTATCATCTCTATCTCTATCTCTATCTCTTTCATCTCTATCTCTATCTCTATCATCTCTATCTCTATCATCTCTAACTCTATCATCTATATATCTATCTCTAAAATCTCTATCTCTATCTCTATCATCTCTATCTCTATCATCTCTATCATCTCTATCTCTATCATCTCTATCTCTATCTCTATCTCTATCTCTATCATCTCTATCTCTATCATCTCTATCTCTGTCATCTCTATCTCTATCATCTCTATCTCTATCTCTATCTCTTTCATCTCTATCTCTATCATCTCTATCTCTATCATCTCT
>NW_027193392.1:0-60858 GCF_032444005.1 Ranitomeya imitator
CTTTTCATCATAGTGCTTTTACCAATGCATAAAATGCATGGAGAAGTCATTTCGAATGACTGGTCCTCAGTGTTGTGAGAACGATGACTGGTTAAAATTTTTGGTGGTTTCTTGTTCAGTCCATAGGCCTACATCATGTGGCAAACCGGTGAGCATGTGGCTCTATTAGTATAGGAGATACCTGAAAACATATCACACTTTTCATCATAGTGCTTTTACCAATGCATAAAATGCATGGAGAAGTCATTTCGAATGACTGGTCCTCAGTGTTGTGAGAACGATGACTGGTTAAAATTTTTGGTGGTTTCTTGTTCAGTCCACAGGCCTACATCATGTGGCAAACCGGTGAGCATGTGGCTCTATTAGTATAGGAGATACCTGAAAACATATCACACTTTTCATCATAGTGCTTTTACCAATGCATAAAATGCATGGAGAAGTCATTTCGAATGACTGGTCCTCAGTGTTGTGAGAACGATGACTGGATAAAATTTTTGGTGGTTTCTTGTTCAGTCCATAGGCCTACATCATGTGGCAAACCGGTGAGCATGTGGCTCTATTAGTATAGGAGATACCTGAAAACATATCACACTTTTCATCATAGTGCTTTTACCAATGCATAAAATGCATGGAGAAGTCATTTCGAATGACTGGTCCTCAGTGTTGTGAGAATGATGACTGGTTAAAATTTTTCGTGGTTTCTTGTTCAGTCCATAGGCCTACATCATGTGGCAAACCGGTGAGCATGTGGCTCTATTAGTATAGGAGATACCTGAAAACATATCACACTTTTCATCATAGTGCTTTTACCAATGCATAAAATGCATGGAGAAGTCATTTCGAATGACTGGTCCTCAGTGTTGTGAGAACGATGACTGGTTAAAATTTTTGGTGGTTTCTTGTTCAGTCCATAGGCCTACATCATGTGGCAAACCGGTGAGCATGTGGCTCTATTAGTATAGGAGATACCTGAAAACATATCACACTTTTCATCATAGTGCTTTTACCAATGCATAAAATGCATGGAGAAGTCATTTCGAATGACTGGTCCTCAGTGTTGTGAGAACGATGACTGGTTAAAATTTTTGGTGGTTTCTTGTTCAGTCCATAGGCCTACATCATGTGGCAAACCGGTGAGCATGTGGCTCTATTAGTATAGGAGATACCTGAAAACATATCACACTTTTCATCATAGTGCTTTTACCAATGCATAAAATGCATGGAGAAGTCATTTCGAATGACTGGTCCTCAGTGTTGTGAGAACGATGACTGGTTAAAATTTTTGGTGGTTTCTTGTTCAGTCCATAGGCCTACATCATGTGGCAAACCGGTGAGCATGTGGCTCTATTAGTATAGGAGATACCTGAAAACATATCACACTTTTCATCATAGTGCTTTTACCAATGCATAAAATGCATGGAGAAGTCATTTCGAATGACTGGTCCTCAGTGTTGTGAGAACGATGACTGGTTAAAATTTTTGGTGGTTTCTTGTTCAGTCCATAGGCCTACATCATGTGGCAAACCGGTGAGCATGTGGCTCTATTAGTATAGGAGATACCTGAAAACATATCACACTTTTCATCATAGTGCTTTTACCAATGCATAAAATGCATGGAGAAGTCATTTCGAATGACTGGTCCTCAGTGTTGTGAGAACGATGACTGGTTAAAATTTTTGGTGGTTTCTTGTTCAGTCCATAGGCCTACATCATGTGGCAAACCGGTGAGCATGTGGCTCTATTAGTATAGGAGATACCTGAAAACATATCACACTTTTCAATCATAGTGCTTTTACCAATGCATAAAATGCATGGAGAAGTCATTTCGAATGACTGGTCCTCAGTGTTGTGAGAACGATGACTGGTTAAAATTTTTGGTGGTTTCTTGTTCAGTCCATAGGCCTACATCATGTGGCAAACCGGTGAGCATGTGGCTCTATTAGTATAGGAGATACCTGAAAACATATCACACTTTTCATCATAGTGCTTTTACCAATGCATAAAATGCATGGAGAAGTCATTTCGAATGACTGGTCCTCAGTGTTGTGAGAACGATGACTGGTTAAAATTTTTGGTGGTTTCTTGTTCAGTCCATAGGCCTACATCATGTGGCAAACCGGTGAGCATGTGGCTCTATTAGTATAGGAGATACCTGAAAACATATCACACTTTTCATCATAGTGCTTTTACCAATGCATAAAATGCATGGAGAAGTCATTTCGAATGACTGGTCCTCAGTGTTGTGAGAACGATGACTGGTTAAATTTTTGGTGGTTTCTTGTTCAGTCCATAGGCCTACATCATGTGGCAAACCGGTGAGCATGTGGCTCTATTAGTATAGGAGATACCTGAAAACATATCACACTTTTCATCATAGTGCTTTTACCAATGCATAAAATGCATGGAGAAGTCATTTCGAATGACTGGTCCTCAGTGTTGTGAGAACGATGACTGGTTAAAATTTTTGGTGGTTTCTTGTTCAGTCCATAGGCCTACATCATGTGGCAAACCGGTGAGCATGTGGCTCTATTAGTATAGGAGATACCTGAAAACATATCACACTTTTCATCATAGTGCTTTTACCAATGCATAAAATGCATGGAGAAGTCATTTCGAATGACTGGTCCTCAGTGTTGTGAGAACGATGACTGGTTAAAATTTTGGTGGTTTCTTGTTCAGTCCATAGGCCTACATCATGTGGCAAACCGGTGAGCATGTGGCTCTATTAGTATAGGAGATACCTGAAAACATATCACACTTTTCATCATAGTGCTTTTACCAATGCATAAAATGCATGGAGAAGTCATTTCGAATGACTGGTCCTCAGTGTTGTGAGAACGATGACTGGTTAAAATTTTTGGTGGTTTCTTGTTCAGTCCATAGGCCTACAGCATGTGGCAAACCGGTGAGCATGTGGCTCTATTAGTATAGGAGATACCTGAAAACATATCACACTTTTCATCATAGTGCTTTTACCAATGCATAAAATGCATGGAGAAGTCATTTCGAATGACTGGTCCTCAGTGTTGTGAGAACGATGACTGGTTAAAATTTTTGGTGGTTTCTTGTTCAGTCCATAGGCCTACAGCATGTGGCAAACCGGTGAGCATGTGGCTCTATTAGTATAGGAGATACCTGAAAACATATCACACTTTTCATCATAGTGCTTTTACCAATGCATAAAATGCATGGAGAAGTCATTTCGAATGACTGGTCCTCAGTGTTGTGAGAACGATGACTGGTTAAAATTTTTGGTGGTTTCTTGTTCAGTCCATAGGCCTACATCATGTGGCAAACCGGTGAGCATGTGGCTCTATTAGTATAGGAGATACCTGAAAACATATCACACTTTTCATCATAGTGCTTTTACCAATGCATAAAATGCATGGAGAAGTCATTTCGAATGACTGGTCCTCAGTGTTGTGAGAACGATGACTGGTTAAAATTTTTGGTGGTTTCTTGTTCAGTCCATAGGCCTACATCATGTGGCAAACCGGTGAGCATGTGGCTCTATTAGTATAGGAGATACCTGAAAACATATCACACTTTTCATCATAGTGCTTTTACCAATGCATAAAATGCATGGAGAAGTCATTTCGAATGACTGGTCCTCAGTGTTGTGAGAACGATGACTGGTTAAAATTTTTGGTGGTTTCTTGTTCAGTCCATAGGCCTACATCATGTGGCAAACCGGTGAGCATGTGGCTCTATTAGTATAGGAGATACCTGAAAACATATCACACTTTTCATCATAGTGCTTTTACCAATGCATAAAATGCATGGAGAAGTCATTTCGAATGACTGGTCCTCAGTGTTGTGAGAACGATGACTGGTTAAAATTTTTGGTGGTTTCTTGTTCAGTCCATAGGCCTACATCATGTGGCAAACCGGTGAGCATGTGGCTCTATTAGTATAGGAGATACCTGAAAACATATCACACTTTTCATCATAGTGCTTTTACCAATGCATAAAATGCATGGAGAAGTCATTTCGAATGACTGGTCCTCAGTGTTGTGAGAACGATGACTGGTTAAAATTTTTGGTGGTTTCTTGTTCAGTCCATAGGCCTACAGCATGTGGCAAACCGGTGAGCATGTGGCTCTATTAGTATAGGAGATACCTGAAAACATATCACACTTTTCATCATAGTGCTTTTACCAATGCATAAAATGCATGGAGAAGTCATTTCGAATGACTGGTCCTCAGTGTTGTGAGAACGATGACTGGTTAAAATTTTTGGTGGTTTCTTGTTCAGTCCATAGGCCTACATCATGTGGCAAACCGGTGAGCATGTGGCTCTATTAGTATAGGAGATACCTGAAAACATATCACACTTTTCATCATAGTGCTTTTACCAATGCATAAAATGCATGGAGAAGTCATTTCGAATGACTGGTCCTCAGTGTTGTGAGAACGATGACTGGTTAAAATTTTTGGTGGTTTCTTGTTCAGTCCATAGGCCTACATCATGTGTCAAACCGGTGAGCATGTGGCTCTATTAGTATAGGAGATACCTGAAAACATATCACACTTTTCATCATAGTGCTTTTACCAATGCATAAAATGCATGGAGAAGTCATTTCGAATGACTGGTCCTCAGTGTTGTGAGAACGATGACTGGTTAAAATTTTTGGTGGTTTCTTGTTCAGTCCATAGGCCTACATCATGTGGCAAACCGGTGAGCATGTGGCTCTATTAGTATAGGAGATACCTGAAAACATATCACACTTTTCATCATAGTGCTTTTACCAATGCATAAAATGCATGGAGAAGTCATTTCGAATGACTGGTCCTCAGTGTTGTGAGAACGATGACTGGTTAAAATTTTTGGTGGTTTCTTGTTCAGTCCATAGGCCTACATCATGTGGCAAACCGGTGAGCATGTGGCTCTATTAGTATAGGAGATACCTGAAAACATATCACACTTTTCATCATAGTGCTTTTACCAATGCATAAAATGCATGGAGAAGTCATTTCGAATGACTGGTCCTCAGTGTTGTGAGAACGATGACTGGTTAAAATTTTTGGTGGTTTCTTGTTCAGTCCATAGGCCTACATCATGTGGCAAACCGGTGAGCATGTGGCTCTATTAGTATAGGAGATACCTGAAAACATATCACACTTTTCATCATAGTGCTTTTACCAATGCATAAAATGCATGGAGAAGTCATTTCGAATGACTGGTCCTCAGTGTTGTGAGAACGATGACTGGTTAAAATTTTTGGTGGTTTCTTGTTCAGTCCATAGGCCTACATCATGTGGCAAACCGGTGAGCATGTGGCTCTATTAGTATAGGAGATACCTGAAAACATATCACACTTTTCATCATAGTGCTTTTACCAATGCATAAAATGCATGGAGAAGTCATTTCGAATGACTGGTCCTCAGTGTTGTGAGAACGATGACTGGGTTAAAATTTTTGGTGGTTTCTTGTTCAGTCCATAGGCCTACATCATGTGGCAAACCGGTGAGCATGTGGCTCTATTAGTATAGGAGATACCTGAAAACATATCACACTTTTCATCATAGTGCTTTTACCAATGCATAAAATGCATGGAGAAGTCATTTCGAATGACTGGTCCTCAGTGTTGTGAGAACGATGACTGGTTAAAATTTTGGTGGTTTCTTGTTCAGTCCATAGGCCTACATCATGTGGCAAACCGGTGAGCATGTGGCTCTATTAGTATAGGAGATACCTGAAAACATATCACACTTTTCATCATAGTGCTTTTACCAATGCATAAAATGCATGGAGAAGTCATTTCGAATGACTGGTCCTCAGTGTTGTGAGAACGATGACTGGTTAAAATTTTTGGTGGTTTCTTGTTCAGTCCATAGGCCTACATCATGTGGCAAACCGGTGAGCATGTGGCTCTATTAGTATAGGAGATACCTGAAAACATATCACACTTTTCATCATAGTGCTTTTACCAATGCATAAAATGCATGGAGAAGTCATTTCGAATGACTGGTCCTCAGTGTTGTGAGAACGATGACTGGTTAAAATTTTTGGTGGTTTCTTGTTCAGTCCATAGGCCTACATCATGTGGCAAACCGGTGAGCATGTGGCTCTATTAGTATAGGAGATACCTGAAAACATATCACACTTTTCATCATAGTGCTTTTACCAATGCATAAAATGCATGGAGAAGTCATTTCGAATGACTGGTCCTCAGTGTTGTGAGAACGATGACTGGTTAAAATTTTTGGTGGTTTCTTGTTCAGTCCATAGGCCTACATCATGTGGCAAACCGGTGAGCATGTGGCTCTATTAGTATAGGAGATACCTGAAAACATATCACACTTTTCATCATAGTGCTTTTACCAATGCATAAAATGCATGGAGAAGTCATTTCGAATGACTGGTCCTCAGTGTTGTGAGAACGATGACTGGTTAAAATTTTTGGTGGTTTCTTGTTCAGTCCATAGGCCTACATCATGTGGCAAACCGGTGAGCATGTGGCTCTATTAGTATAGGAGATACCTGAAAACATATCACACTTTTCATCATAGTGCTTTTACCAATGCATAAAATGCATGGAGAAGTCATTTCGAATGACTGGTCCTCAGTGTTGTGAGAACGATGACTGGTTAAAATTTTTGGTGGTTTCTTGTTCAGTCCATAGGCTACTACATCATGTGGCAAACCGGTGAGCATGTGGCTCTATTAGTATAGGAGATACCTGAAAACATATCACACTTTTCATCATAGTGCTTTTACCAATGCATAAAATGCATGGAGAAGTCATTTCGAATGACTGGTCCTCAGTGTTGTGAGAACGATGACTGGTTAAAATTTTTGGTGGTTTCTTGTTCAGTCCATAGGCCTACATCATGTGGCAAACCGGTGAGCATGTGGCTCTATTAGTATAGGAGATACCTGAAAACATATCACACTTTTCATCATAGTGCTTTTACCAATGCATAAAATGCATGGAGAAGTCATTTCGAATGACTGGTCCTCAGTGTTGTGAGAACGATGACTGGTTAAAATTTTGGTGGTTTCTTGTTCAGTCCATAGGCCTACATCATGTGGCAAACCGGTGAGCATGTGGCTCTATTAGTAATAGGAGATACCTGAAAACATATCACACTTTTCATCATAGTGCTTTTACCAATGCATAAAATGCATGGAGAAGTCATTTCGAATGACTGGTCCTCAGTGTTGTGAGAACGATGACTGGATAAAATTTTTGGTGGTTTCTTGTTCAGTCCATAGGCCTACATCATGTGGCAAACCGGTGAGCATGTGGCTCTATTAGTATAGGAGATACCTGAAAACATATCACACTTTTCATCATAGTGCTTTTACCAATGCATAAAATGCATGGAGAAGTCATTTCGAATGACTGGTCCTCAGTGTTGTGAGAATGATGACTGGTTAAAATTTTTCGGTGGTTTCTTGTTCAGTCCATAGGCCTACATCATGTGGCAAACCGGTGAGCATGTGGCTCTATTAGTATAGGAGATACCTGAAAACATATCACACTTTTCATCATAGTGCTTTTACCAATGCATAAAATGCATGGAGAAGTCATTTCGAATGACTGGTCCTCAGTGTTGTGAGAACGATGACTGGTTAAAATTTTTGGTGGTTTCTTGTTCAGTCCATAGGCCTACATCATGTGGCAAACCGGTGAGCATGTGGCTCGATTAGTATAGGAGATACCTGAAAACATATCACACTTTTCATCATAGTGCTTTTACCAATGCATAAAATGCATGGAGAAGTCATTTCGAATGACTGGTCCTCAGTGTTGTGAGAACGATGACTGGTTAAAATTTTTGGTGGTTTCTTGTTCAGTCCATAGGCCTACATCATGTGGCAAACCGGTGAGCATGTGGCTCTATTAGTATAGGAGATACCTGAAAACATATCACACTTTTCATCATAGTGCTTTTACCAATGCATAAAATGCATGGAGAAGTCATTTCGAATGACTGGTCCTCAGTGTTGTGAGAACGATGACTGGTTAAAATTTTTGGTGGTTTCTTGTTCAGTCCATAGGCCTACATCATGTGGCAAACCGGTGAGCATGTGGCTCTATTAGTATAGGAGATACCTGAAAACATATCACACTTTTCATCATAGTGCTTTTACCAATGCATAAAATGCATGGAGAAGTCATTTCGAATGACTGGTCCTCAGTGTTGTGAGAACGATGACTGGTTAAAATTTTTGGTGGTTTCTTGTTCAGTCCATAGGCCTACATCATGTGGCAAACCGGTGAGCATGTGGCTCTATTAGTATAGGAGATACCTGAAAACATATCACACTTTTCATCATAGTGCTTTTACCAATGCATAAAATGCATGGAGAAGTCATTTCGAATGACTGGTCCTCAGTGTTGTGAGAACGATGACTGGTTAAAATTTTTGGTGGTTTCTTGTTCAGTCCATAGGCCTACATCATGTGGCAAACCGGTGAGCATGTGGCTCTATTAGTATAGGAGATACCTGAAAACATATCACACTTTTCAATCATAGTGCTTTTACCAATGCATAAAATGCATGGAGAAGTCATTTCGAATGACTGGTCCTCAGTGTTGTGAGAACGATGACTGGTTAAAATTTTTGGTGGTTTCTTGTTCAGTCCATAGGCCTACATCATGTGGCAAACCGGTGAGCATGTGGCTCTATTAGTATAGGAGATACCTGAAAACATATCACACTTTTCATCATAGTGCTTTTACCAATGCATAAAATGCATGGAGAAGTCATTTCGAATGACTGGTCCTCAGTGTTGTGAGAACGATGACTGGTTAAAATTTTTGGTGGTTTCTTGTTCAGTCCATAGGCCTACATCATGTGGCAAACCGGTGAGCATGTGGCTCTATTAGTATAGGAGATACCTGAAAACATATCACACTTTTCATCATAGTGCTTTTACCAATGCATAAAATGCATGGAGAAGTCATTTCGAATGACTGGTCCTCAGTGTTGTGAGAACGATGACTGGTTAAAATTTTTGGTGGTTTCTTGTTCAGTCCATAGGCCTACATCATGTGGCAAACCGGTGAGCATGTGGCTCTATTAGTATAGGAGATACCTGAAAACATATCACACTTTTCATCATAGTGCTTTTACCAATGCATAAAATGCATGGAGAAGTCATTTCGAATGACTGGTCCTCAGTGTTGTGAGAACGATGACTGGTTAAAATTTTGGTGGTTTCTTGTTCAGTCCATAGGCCTACATCATGTGGCAAACCGGTGAGCCATGTGGCTCTATTAGTATAGGAGATACCTGAAAACATACCACACTTTTCATCATAGTGCTTTTACCAATGCATAAAATGCATGGAGAAGTCATTTCGAATGACTGGTCCTCAGTGTTGTGAGAACGATGACTGGTTAAAATTTTTGGTGGTTTCTTGTTCAGTCCATAGGCCTACATCATGTGGCAAACCGGTGAGCATGTGGCTCTATTAGTATAGGAGATACCTGAAAACATATCACACTTTTCATCATAGTGCTTTTACCAATGCATAAAATGCATGGAGAAGTCATTTCGAATGACTGGTCCTCAGTGTTGTGAGAACGATGACTGGTTAAAATTTTTGGTGGTTTCTTGTTCAGTCCATAGGCCTACATCATGTGGCAAACCGGTGAGCATGTGGCTCTATTAGTATAGGAGATACCTGAAAACATATCACACTTTTCATCATAGTGCTTTTACCAATGCATGAAAAATGCATGGAGAAGTCATTTCGAATGACTGGTCCTCAGTGTTGTGAGAACGATGACTGGTTAAAATTTTTGGTGGTTTCTTGTTCAGTCCATAGGCCTACAGCATGTGGCAAACCGGTGAGCATGTGGCTCTATTAGTATAGGAGATACCTGAAAACATATCACACTTTTCATCATAGTGCTTTTACCAATGCATAAAATGCATGGAGAAGTCATTTCGAATGACTGCTCCTCAGTGTTGTGAGAACGATGACTGGTTAAAATTTTTGGTGGTTTCTTGTTCAGTCCATAGGCCTACATCATGTGGCAAACCGGTGAGCATGTGGCTCTATTAGTATAGGAGATACCTGAAAACATATCACACTTTTCATCATAGTGCTTTTACCAATGCATAAAATGCATGGAGAAGTCATTTCGAATGACTGGTCCTCAGTGTTGTGAGAACGATGACTGGTTAAAATTTTTGGTGGTTTCTTGTTCAGTCCATAGGCCTACATCATGTGGCAAACCGGTGAGCATGTGGCTCTATTAGTATAGGAGATACCTGAAAACATATCACACTTTTCATCATAGTGCTTTTACCAATGCATAAAATGCATGGAGAAGTCATTTCGAATGACTGGTCCTCAGTGTTGTGAGAACGATGACTGGTTAAAATTTTTGGTGGTTTCTTGTTCAGTCCATAGGCCTACATCATGTGGCAAACCAGGTGAGCATGTGGCTCTATTAGTATAGGAGATACCTGAAAACATATCACACTTTTCATCATAGTGCTTTTACCAATGCATAAAATGCATGGAGAAGTCATTTCGAATGACTGGTCCTCAGTGTTGTGAGAACGATGACTGGTTAAAATTTTTGGTGGTTTCTTGTTCAGTCCATAGGCCTACATCATGTGGCAAACCGGTGAGCATGTGGCTCTATTAGTATAGGAGATACCTGAAAACATATCACACTTTTCATCATAGTGCTTTTACCAATGCATAAAATGCATGGAGAAGTCATTTCGAATGACTGGTCCTCAGTGTTGTGAGAACGATGACTGGTTAAAATTTTTGGTGGTTTCTTGTTCAGTCCATAGGCCTACATCATGTGGCAAACCGGTGAGCATGTGGCTCTATTAGTATAGGAGATACCTGAAAACATATCACACTTTTCATCATAGTGCTTTTACCAATGCATAAAATGCATGGAGAAGTCATTTCGAATGACTGGTCCTCAGTGTTGTGAGAACGATGACTGGTTAAAATTTTTGGTGGTTTCTTGTTCAGTCCATAGGCCTACATCATGTGGCAAACCGGTGAGCATGTGGCTCTATTAGTATAGGAGATACCTGAAAACATATCACACTTTTCATCATAGTGCTTTTACCAATGCATAAAATGCATGGAGAAGTCATTTCGAATGACTGGTCCTCAGTGTTGTGAGAACGATGACTGGTTAAAATTTTTGGTGGTTTCTTGTTCAGTCCATAGGCCTACATCATGTGGCAAACCGGTGAGCATGTGGCTCTATTAGTATAGGAGATACCTGAAAACATATCACACTTTTCATCATAGTGCTTTTACCAATGCATAAAATGCATGGAGAAGTCATTTCGAATGACTGGTCCTCAGTGTTGTGAGAACGATGACTGGTTAAAATTTTTGGTGGTTTCTTGTTCAGTCCATAGGCCTACATCATGTGGCAAACCGGTGAGCATGTGGCTCTATTAGTATAGGAGATACCTGAAAACATATCACACTTTTCATCATAGTGCTTTTACCAATGCATAAAATGCATGGAGAAGTCATTTCGAATGACTGGTCCTCAGTGTTGTGAGAACGATGACTGGTTAAAATTTTTGGTGGTTTCTTGTTCAGTCCATAGGCCTACATCATGTGGCAAACCGGTGAGCCATGTGGCTCTATTAGTATAGGAGATACCTGAAAACATACCACACTTTTCATCATAGTGCTTTTACCAATGCATAAAATGCATGGAGAAGTCATTTCGAATGACTGGTCCTCAGTGTTGTGAGAACGATGACTGGTTAAAATTTTTGGTGGTTTCTTGTTCAGTCCATAGGCCTACATCATGTGGCAAACCGGTGAGCATGTGGCTCTATTAGTATAGGAGATACCTGAAAACATATCACACTTTTCATCATAGTGCTTTTACCAATGCATAAAATGCATGGAGAAGTCATTTCGAATGACTGGTCCTCAGTGTTGTGAGAACGATGACTGGTTAAAATTTTTGGTGGTTTCTTGTTCAGTCCATAGGCCTACATCATGTGGCAAACCGGTGAGCATGTGGCTCTATTAGTATAGGAGATACCTGAAAACATATCACACTTTTCATCATAGTGCTTTTACCAATGCATGAAAAATGCATGGAGAAGTCATTTCGAATGACTGGTCCTCAGTGTTGTGAGAACGATGACTGGTTAAAATTTTTGGTGGTTTCTTGTTCAGTCCATAGGCCTACAGCATGTGGCAAACCGGTGAGCATGTGAGCATGCTCACCGGTTTGCCACATGATGTAGGCCTATGGACTGAACAAGAAACCACCAAAAATTTTAACCAGTCATCGTTCTCACAACACTGAGGACCAGTCATTCGAAATGACTTCTCCATGCATTTTATGCATTGGTAAAAGCACTATGATGAAAAGTGTGATATGTTTTCAGGTATCTCCTATACTAATAGAGCCACATGCTCACCGGTTTGCCACATGATGTAGGCCTATGGACTGAACAAGAAACCACCAAAAATTTTAACCAGTCATCGTTCTCACAACACTGAGGAGCAGTCATTCGAAATGACTTCTCCATGCATTTTATGCATTGGTAAAAGCACTATGATGAAAAGTGTGATATGTTTTCAGGTATCTCCTATACTAATAGAGCCACATGCTCACCGGTTTGCCACATGCTGTAGGCCTATGGACTGAACAAGAAACCACCAAAAATTTTAACCAGTCATCGTTCTCACAACACTGAGGACCAGTCATTCGAAATGACTTCTCCATGCATTTTTCATGCATTGGTAAAAGCACTATGATGAAAAGTGTGATATGTTTTCAGGTATCTCCTATACTAATAGAGCCACATGCTCACCGGTTTGCCACATGATGTAGGCCTATGGACTGAACAAGAAACCACCAAAAATTTTAACCAGTCATCGTTCTCACAACACTGAGGACCAGTCATTCGAAATGACTTCTCCATGCATTTTATGCATTGGTAAAAGCACTATGATGAAAAGTGTGATATGTTTTCAGGTATCTCCTATACTAATAGAGCCACATGCTCACCGGTTTGCCACATGATGTAGGCCTATGGACTGAACAAGAAACCACCAAAAATTTTAACCAGTCATCGTTCTCACAACACTGAGGACCAGTCATTCGAAATGACTTCTCCATGCATTTTATGCATTGGTAAAAGCACTATGATGAAAAGTGTGGTATGTTTTCAGGTATCTCCTATACTAATAGAGCCACATGGCTCACCGGTTTGCCACATGATGTAGGCCTATGGACTGAACAAGAAACCACCAAAAATTTTAACCAGTCATCGTTCTCACAACACTGAGGACCAGTCATTCGAAATGACTTCTCCATGCATTTTATGCATTGGTAAAAGCACTATGATGAAAAGTGTGATATGTTTTCAGGTATCTCCTATACTAATAGAGCCACATGCTCACCGGTTTGCCACATGATGTAGGCCTATGGACTGAACAAGAAACCACCAAAAATTTTAACCAGTCATCGTTCTCACAACACTGAGGACCAGTCATTCGAAATGACTTCTCCATGCATTTTATGCATTGGTAAAAGCACTATGATGAAAAGTGTGATATGTTTTCAGGTATCTCCTATACTAATAGAGCCACATGCTCACCGGTTTGCCACATGATGTAGGCCTATGGACTGAACAAGAAACCACCAAAAATTTTAACCAGTCATCGTTCTCACAACACTGAGGACCAGTCATTCGAAATGACTTCTCCATGCATTTTATGCATTGGTAAAAGCACTATGATGAAAAGTGTGATATGTTTTCAGGTATCTCCTATACTAATAGAGCCACATGCTCACCGGTTTGCCACATGATGTAGGCCTATGGACTGAACAAGAAACCACCAAAAATTTTAACCAGTCATCGTTCTCACAACACTGAGGACCAGTCATTCGAAATGACTTCTCCATGCATTTTATGCATTGGTAAAAGCACTATGATGAAAAGTGTGATATGTTTTCAGGTATCTCCTATACTAATAGAGCCACATGCTCACCGGTTTGCCACATGATGTAGGCCTATGGACTGAACAAGAAACCACCAAAAATTTTAACCAGTCATCGTTCTCACAACACTGAGGAGCAGTCATTCGAAATGACTTCTCCATGCATTTTATGCATTGGTAAAAGCACTATGATGAAAAGTGTGATATGTTTTCAGGTATCTCCTATACTAATAGAGCCACATGCTCACCGGTTTGCCACATGCTGTAGGCCTATGGACTGAACAAGAAACCACCAAAAATTTTAACCAGTCATCGTTCTCACAACACTGAGGACCAGTCATTCGAAATGACTTCTCCATGCATTTTTCATGCATTGGTAAAAGCACTATGATGAAAAGTGTGATATGTTTTCAGGTATCTCCTATACTAATAGAGCCACATGCTCACCGGTTTGCCACATGATGTAGGCCTATGGACTGAACAAGAAACCACCAAAAATTTTAACCAGTCATCGTTCTCACAACACTGAGGACCAGTCATTCGAAATGACTTCTCCATGCATTTTATGCATTGGTAAAAGCACTATGATGAAAAGTGTGATATGTTTTCAGGTATCTCCTATACTAATAGAGCCACATGCTCACCGGTTTGCCACATGATGTAGGCCTATGGACTGAACAAGAAACCACCAAAAATTTTAACCAGTCATCGTTCTCACAACACTGAGGACCAGTCATTCGAAATGACTTCTCCATGCATTTTATGCATTGGTAAAAGCACTATGATGAAAAGTGTGGTATGTTTTCAGGTATCTCCTATACTAATAGAGCCACATGGCTCACCGGTTTGCCACATGATGTAGGCCTATGGACTGAACAAGAAACCACCAAAAATTTTAACCAGTCATCGTTCTCACAACACTGAGGACCAGTCATTCGAAATGACTTCTCCATGCATTTTATGCATTGGTAAAAGCACTATGATGAAAAGTGTGATATGTTTTCAGGTATCTCCTATACTAATAGAGCCACATGCTCACCGGTTTACCACATGATGTAGGCCTATGGACTGAACAAGAAACCACCAAAAATTTTAACCAGTCATCGTTCTCACAACACTGAGGACCAGTCATTCGAAATGACTTCTCCATGCATTTTATGCATTGGTAAAAGCACTATGATGAAAAGTGTGATATGTTTTCAGGTATCTCCTATACTAATAGAGCCACATGCTCACCGGTTTGCCACATGATGTAGGCCTATGGACTGAACAAGAAACCACCAAAAATTTTAACCAGTCATCGTTCTCACAACACTGAGGACCAGTCATTCGAAATGACTTCTCCATGCATTTTATGCATTGGTAAAAGCACTATGATGAAAAGTGTGATATGTTTTCAGGTATCTCCTATACTAATAGAGCCACATGCTCACCGGTTTGCCACATGATGTAGGCCTATGGACTGAACAAGAAACCACCAAAAATTTTAACCAGTCATCGTTCTCACAACACTGAGGACCAGTCATTCGAAATGACTTCTCCATGCATTTTATGCATTGGTAAAAGCACTATGATTGAAAAGTGTGATATGTTTTCAGGTATCTCCTATACTAATAGAGCCACATGCTCACCGGTTTGCCACATGATGTAGGCCTATGGACTGAATAAGAAACCACCAAAAATTTTAACCAGTCATCGTTCTCACAACACTGAGGACCAGTCATTCGAAATGACTTCTCCATGCATTTTATGCATTGGTAAAAGCACTATGATGAAAAGTGTGATATGTTTTCAGGTATCTCCTATACTAATAGAGCCACATGCTCACCGGTTTGCCACATGATGTAGGCCTATGGACTGAACAAGAAACCACCAAAAATTTTAACCAGTCATCGTTCTCACAACACTGAGGACCAGTCATTCGAAATGACTTCTCCATGCATTTTATGCATTGGTAAAAGCACTATGATGAAAAGTGTTATATGTTTTCAGGTATCTCCTATACTAATAGAGCCACATGCTCACCGGTTTGCCACATGATGTAGGCCTATGGACTGAACAAGAAACCACCAAAAATTTTAACCAGTCATCGTTCTCACAACACTGAGGACCAGTCATTCGAAATGACTTCTCCATGCATTTTATGCATTGGTAAAAGCACTATGATGAAAAGTGTGATATGTTTTCAGGTATCTCCTATACTAATAGAGCCACATGCTCACCGGTTTGCCACATGATGTAGGCCTATGGACTGAACAAGAAACCACCAAAAATTTTAACCAGTCATCGTTCTCACAACACTGAGGACCAGTCATTCGAAATGACTTCTCCATGCATTTTATGCATTGGTAAAAGCACTATGATGAAAAGTGTGATATGTTTTCAGGTATCTCCTATACTAATCGAGCCACATGCTCACCGGTTTGCCACATGATGTAGGCCTATGGACTGAACAAGAAACCACCAAAAATTTTAACCAGTCATCGTTCTCACAACACTGAGGACCAGTCATTCGAAATGACTTCTCCATGCATTTTATGCATTGGTAAAAGCACTATGATGAAAAGTGTGATATGTTTTCAGGTATCTCCTATACTAATAGAGCCACATGCTCACCGGTTTGCCACATGATGTAGGCCTATGGACTGAACAAGAAACCACGAAAAATTTTAACCAGTCATCATTCTCACAACACTGAGGACCAGTCATTCGAAATGACTTCTCCATGCATTTTATGCATTGGTAAAAGCACTATGATGAAAAGTGTGATATGTTTTCAGGTATCTCCTATACTAATAGAGCCACATGCTCACCGGTTTGCCACATGATGTAGGCCTATGGACTGAACAAGAAACCACCAAAAATTTTATCCAGTCATCGTTCTCACAACACTGAGGACCAGTCATTCGAAATGACTTCTCCATGCATTTTATGCATTGGTAAAAGCACTATGATGAAAAGTGTGATATGTTTTCAGGTATCTCCTATACTAATAGAGCCACATGCTCACCGGTTTGCCACATGATGTAGGCCTATGGACTGAACAAGAAACCACCAAAAATTTTAACCAGTCATCGTTCTCACAACACTGAGGACCAGTCATTCGAAATGACTTCTCCATGCATTTTATGCATTGGTAAAAGCACTATGATGAAAAGTGTGATATGTTTTCAGGTATCTCCTATACTAATAGAGCCACATGCTCACCGGTTTGCCACATGATGTAGGCCTATGGACTGAACAAGAAACCACCAAAAATTTTAACCAGTCATCGTTCTCACAACACTGAGGACCAGTCATTCGAAATGACTTCTCCATGCATTTTATGCATTGGTAAAAGCACTATGATGAAAAGTGTGATATGTTTTCAGGTATCTCCTATACTAATAGAGCCACATGCTCACCGGTTTGCCACATGATGTAGGCCTATGGACTGAACAAGAAACCACCAAAAATTTTAACCAGTCATCGTTCTCACAACACTGAGGACCAGTCATTCGAAATGACTTCTCCATGCATTTTATGCATTGGTAAAAGCACTATGATGAAAAGTGTGATATGTTTTCAGGTATCTCCTATACTAATAGAGCCACATGCTCACCGGTTTGCCACATGATGTAGGCCTATGGACTGAACAAGAAACCACCAAAAATTTTAACCAGTCATCGTTCTCACAACACTGAGGACCAGTCATTCGAAATGACTTCTCCATGCATTTTATGCATTGGTAAAAGCACTATGATGAAAAGTGTGATATGTTTTCAGGTATCTCCTATACTAATAGAGCCACATGCTCACCGGTTTGCCACATGATGTAGGCCTATGGACTGAACAAGAAACCACCAAAAATTTTAACCAGTCATCGTTCTCACAACACTGAGGACCAGTCATTCGAAATGACTTCTCCATGCATTTTATGCATTGGTAAAAGCACTATGATGAAAAGTGTGATATGTTTTCAGGTATCTCCTATACTAATCGAGCCACATGCTCACCGGTTTGCCACATGATGTAGGCCTATGGACTGAACAAGAAACCACCAAAAATTTTAACCAGTCATCGTTCTCACAACACTGAGGACCAGTCATTCGAAATGACTTCTCCATGCATTTTATGCATTGGTAAAAGCACTATGATGAAAAGTGTGATATGTTTTCAGGTATCTCCTATACTAATAGAGCCACATGCTCACCGGTTTGCCACATGATGTAGGCCTATGGACTGAACAAGAATCCACGAAAAATTTTAACCAGTCATCATTCTCACAACACTGAGGACCAGTCATTCGAAATGACTTCTCCATGCATTTTATGCATTGGTAAAAGCACTATGATGAAAAGTGTGATATGTTTTCAGGTATCTCCTATACTAATAGAGCCACATGCTCACCGGTTTGCCACATGATGTAGGCCTATGGACTGAACAAGAAACCACCAAAAATTTTATCCAGTCATCGTTCTCACAACACTGAGGACCAGTCATTCGAAATGACTTCTCCATGCATTTTATGCATTGGTAAAAGCACTATGATGAAAAGTGTGATATGTTTTCAGGTATCTCCTATACTAATAGAGCCACATGCTCACCGGTTTGCCACATAATGTAGGCCTATGGACTGAACAAGAAACCACCAAAAATTTTAACCAGTCATCGTTCTCACAACACTGAGGACCAGTCATTCGAAATGACTTCTCCATGCATTTTATGCATTGGTAAAAGCACTATGATGAAAAGTGTGATATGTTTTCAGGTATCTCCTATACTAATAGAGCCACATGCTCACCGGTTTGCCACATGATGTAGGCCTATGGACTGAACAAGAAACCACCAAAAATTTTAACCAGTCATCGTTCTCACAACACTGAGGACCAGTCATTCGAAATGACTTCTCCATGCATTTTATGCATTGGTAAAAGCACTATGATGAAAAGTGTGATATGTTTTCAGGTATCTCCTATACTAATAGAGCCACATGCTCACCGGTTTGCCACATGATGTAGGCCTATGGACTGAACAAGAAACCACCAAAAATTTTAACCAGTCATCGTTCTCACAACACTGAGGACCAGTCATTCGAAATGACTTCTCCATGCATTTTATGCATTGGTAAAAGCACTATGATGAAAAGTGTGATATGTTTTCAGGTATCTCCTATACTAATAGAGCCACATGCTCACCGGTTTGCCACATGATGTAGGCCTATGGACTGAACAAGAAACCACCAAAAATTTTAACCAGTCATCGTTCTCACAACACTGAGGACCAGTCATTCGAAATGACTTCTCCATGCATTTTATGCATTGGTAAAAGCACTATGATTGAAAAGTGTGATATGTTTTCAGGTATCTCCTATACTAATAGAGCCACATGCTCACCGGTTTGACACATGATGTAGGCCTATGGACTGAACAAGAAACCACCAAAAATTTTAACCAGTCATCGTTCTCACAACACTGAGGACCAGTCATTCGAAATGACTTCTCCATGCATTTTATACATTGGTAAAAGCACTATGATGAAAAGTGTGATATGTTTTCAGGTATCTCCTATACTAATAGAGCCACATGCTCACCGGTTTGCCACATGATGTAGGCCTATGGACTGAACAAGAAACCACCAAAAATTTTAACCAGTCATCGTTCTCACAACACTGAGGACCAGTCATTCGAAATGACTTCTCCATGCATTTTATGCATTGGTAAAAGCACTATGATGAAAAGTGTGATATGTTTTCAGGTATCTCCTATACTAATAGAGCCACATGCTCACCGGTTTGCCACATGCTGTAGGCCTATGGACTGAACAAGAAACCACCAAAAATTTTAACCAGTCATCGTTCTCACAACACTGAGGACCAGTCATTCGAAATGACTTCTCCATGCATTTTATGCATTGGTAAAAGCACTATGATGAAAAGTGTGATATGTTTTCAGGTATCTCCTATACTAATAGAGCCACATGCTCACCGGTTTGCCACATGATGTAGGCCTGTGGACTGAACAAGAAACCACCAAAAATTTTAACCAGTCATCGTTCTCACAACACTGAGGACCAGTCATTCGAAATGACTTCTCCATGCATTTTATGCATTGGTAAAAGCACTATGATGAAAAGTGTGATATGTTTTCAGGTATCTCCTATACTAATAGAGCCACATGCTCACCGGTTTGCCACATGATGTAGGCCTATGGACTGAACAAGAAACCACCAAAAATTTTAACCAGTCATCGTTCTCACAACACTGAGGACCAGTCATTCGAAATGACTTCTCCATGCATTTTATGCATTGGTAAAAGCACTATGATGAAAAGTGTGATATGTTTTCAGGTATCTCCTATACTAATAGAGCCACATGCTCACCGGTTTGCCACATGATGTAGGCCTATGGACTGAACAAGAAACCACCAAAAATTTTATCCAGTCATCGTTCTCACAACACTGAGGACCAGTCATTCGAAATGACTTCTCCATGCATTTTATGCATTGGTAAAAGCACTATGATGAAAAGTGTGATATGTTTTCAGGTATCTCCTATACTAATAGAGCCACATGCTCACCGGTTTGCCACATGATGTAGGCCTATGGACTGAACAAGAAACCACCAAAAATTTTAACCAGTCATCGTTCTCACAACACTGAGGACCAGTCATTCGAAATGACTTCTCCATGCATTTTATGCATTGGTAAAAGCACTATGATGAAAAGTGTGATATGTTTTCAGGTATCTCCTATACTAATAGAGCCACATGCTCACCGGTTTGCCACATGCTGTAGGCCTATGGACTGAACAAGAAACCACCAAAAATTTTAACCAGTCATCGTTCTCACAACACTGAGGACCAGTCATTCGAAATGACTTCTCCATGCATTTTATGCATTGGTAAAAGCACTATGATGAAAAGTGTGATATATTTTCAGGTATCTCCTATACTAATAGAGCCACATGCTCACCGGTTTGCCACATGCTGTAGGCCTATGGACTGAACAAGAAACCACCAAAAATTTTAACCAGTCATCGTTCTCACAACACTGAGGACCAGTCATTCGAAATGACTTCTCCATGCATTTTATGCATTGGTAAAAGCACTATGATGAAAAGTGTGATATGTTTTCAGGTATCTCCTATACTAATAGAGCCACATGCTCACCGGTTTGCCACATGATGTAGGCCTGTGGACTGAACAAGAAACCACCAAAAATTTTAACCAGTCATCGTTCTCACAACACTGAGGACCAGTCATTCGAAATGACTTCTCCATGCATTTTATGCATTGGTAAAAGCACTATGATGAAAAGTGTGATATGTTTTCAGGTATCTCCTATACTAATAGAGCCACATGCTCACCGGTTTGCCACATGATGTAGGCCTATGGACTGAACAAGAAACCACCAAAAATTTTAACCAGTCATCGTTCTCACAACACTGAGGACCAGTCATTCGAAATGACTTCTCCATGCATTTTATGCATTGGTAAAAGCACTATGATGAAAAGTGTGATATGTTTTCAGGTATCTCCTATACTAATAGAGCCACATGCTCACCGGTTTGCCACATGATGTAGGCCTATGGACTGAACAAGAAACCACCAAAAATTTTATCCAGTCATCGTTCTCACAACACTGAGGACCAGTCATTCGAAATGACTTCTCCATGCATTTTATGCATTGGTAAAAGCACTATGATGAAAAGTGTGATATGTTTTCAGGTATCTCCTATACTAATAGAGCCACATGCTCACCGGTTTGCCACATGATGTAGGCCTATGGACTGAACAAGAAACCACCAAAAATTTTAACCAGTCATCGTTCTCACAACACTGAGGACCAGTCATTCGAAATGACTTCTCCATGCATTTTATGCATTGGTAAAAGCACTATGATGAAAAGTGTGATATGTTTTCAGGTATCTCCTATACTAATAGAGCCACATGCTCACCGGTTTGCCACATGATGTAGGCCTATGGACTGAACAAGAAACCACCAAAAATTTTAACCAGTCATCGTTCTCACAACACTGAGGACCAGTCATTCGAAATGACTTCTCCATGCATTTTATGCATTGGTAAAAGCACTATGATGAAAAGTGTGATATGTTTTCAGGTATCTCCTATACTAATAGAGCCACATGCTCACCGGTTTGCCACATGATGTAGGCCTATGGACTGAACAAGAAACCACCAAAAATTTTAACCAGTCATCGTTCTCACAACACTGAGGACCAGTCATTCGAAATGACTTCTCCATGCATTTTATGCATTGGTAAAAGCACTATGATGAAAAGTGTGATATGTTTTCAGGTATCTCCTATACTAATAGAGCCACATGCTCACCGGTTTGCCACATGATGTAGGCCTATGGACTGAACAAGAAACCACCAAAAATTTTAACCAGTCATCGTTCTCACAACACTGAGGACCAGTCATTCGAAATGACTTCTCCATGCATTTTATGCATTGGTAAAAGCACTATGATTGAAAAGTGTGATATGTTTTCAGGTATCTCCTATACTAATAGAGCCACATGCTCACCGGTTTGCCACATGATGTAGGCCTATGGACTGAACAAGAAACCACCAAAAATTTTAACCAGTCATCGTTCTCACAACACTGAGGACCAGTCATTCGAAATGACTTCTCCATGCATTTTATGCATTGGTAAAAGCACTATGATGAAAAGTGTGATATGTTTTCAGGTATCTCCTATACTAATAGAGCCACATGCTCACCGGTTTGCCACATGATGTAGGCCTATGGACTGAACAAGAAACCACCAAAAATTTTAACCAGTCATCGTTCTCACAACACTGAGGACCAGTCATTCGAAATGACTTCTCCATGCATTTTATGCATTGGTAAAAGCACTATGATGAAAAGTGTGATATGTTTTCAGGTATCTCCTATAGTAATAGAGCCACATGCTCACCGGTTTGCCACATGATGTAGGCCTATGGACTGAACAAGAAACCACCAAAAATTTTAACCAGTCATCGTTCTCACAACACTGAGGACCAGTCATTCGAAATGACTTCTCCATGCATTTTATGCATTGGTAAAAGCACTATGATGAAAAGTGTGATATGTAGTGTTGAGCGATACCTTCCGATATCGGAAAGTATCGGTATCGGTTTGGATCGGCCGATATTCAAAAAATATCGGATATCGCCGATACCGATACCCGATCCCAATGCAAGTCAATGGGACCAAAATATCGGAATTAAAATAAACCCTTTCTTTCCTTGTAGGTTCATTCTACATGAAGGAAAACAACTAAGAATAATGCCGGATGTATTTGGGGAGGTGGCGGAGACATTAAAGTCATAGAGGTTTATCCCAATCAAATAGAATAGCATGTTTTTTGTTTTTTTTTAAGACGTTCGGAGTGACAAAGATATTGACTATGTAAATTTTTTTTTTATTTTGTCAGATATTGATGTTTCACTATTCCACGCCCTTCCCCTTCTTTTTTTTCTTTTTTTTTTTCTTTTCCCACACTTTCATCTTCATCATCATCAGCATCTTTGACATCAACTTCTTCACCTTATTCATCTTCTTCTTCATCTTCTACCTATTTTTTTTTTTTTATTACATTCTTCATATTCATTTTATTCAACTATTATTATTCTTCTTATTCTACATATTCTTTTTATTCCACTGTTATTATTCTTCCTATTCTACTTCTTCATCATATTCTCATTTGTGACAGGCATTCCCGTAGTTGTTATCTATAAAAGTTTGAAGATTACACCTTCCGTTCTGCCAGTCACAAAAGTTACATTTGTCCGCGTTCAGTTTGGCCTGCAGCATCAGGCTTTATCCAGGGGCACCACGAGGAGGAACGGACTCACCCCCATACACTGCTTAGTCTTCTTCTGCATATAATTTAGATAATATCTTTTGCTCTGATATTAAGTCTTATGCTTAATGTTCTTCTGCCCTTTGTTCTGCAGCCTCTTGTTCTTCTGCTTCTCGGTCTTCCATGTTGTCGTCTCCAGGGTCGTCGTCTCCAGTGTCGTCATCTCCGCCGTCGTCGTCTCCGCCGTCGTCGTCATCGGGGTGGTCTTCCGTGTCGTCGTCATCGTGGTGGTCTTCCGGGTCGTCGACGTTAGGGTCTTCAACTTGGAAATGTAGCAGAAGGTACAAGAAGGCTGAGAAAATGCCAAGAACCAGCTGATGGAACTGGAACTCGGATGGCTACCCGAAGGTTCAAGAGCCTATGGAACTACCGAGGACCAGCTGACGTTACTGGAACCCGGTTACTAAGCAGGAGGTACCCGTGCTAAAAAGCACTACCAAGGACCGCCTGACGTTGACGGAACTCGGATACCCAGAAGGAGGCACCTAAGCCAAAGGCTCTGCCCGGAACCAGCTGACGTTACTGGAACCAGGATGGGGAGCAGAAGGTACAAGAGCAAAAGACACTGCCGAGAACCAGCTGACGGTACTGGAACCCGGATGGGTAGCCGAAGGTCCAAGAGCCAATGGAACTACCGAGGACCAGCTGACGTTACTGGAACCCGGTTACTAAGCAGGAGGTACCCGTGCCTGAAAGCACTACCAAGGACCACCTGACGTTGGTGGAACTTGGATACCCAGAAGGAGGCACCTAAGCCAAAGGCTCTGCCCGGAACCAGCTGACGGTACTGGAACCAGGATGGGGAGCAGAAGGTACAAGAGCAAAAGACACTGCCGAGAACCAGCTGACGGTGCTGGAACCAGGTGGTGGACCCGAAGGCCCACAGGAGAGGAGAGAACAGCTAGGCCGCGAGGCAGCCGCAGTTACCGAACCCCAACAGTCCTACAGGGGGAGCTGGGCCTACTGGCACTACATAACCAGCCTTGACTACCAGTTCACGCAGCCCACATAGGAAGCTCCTAAACTGGAGGCACCCTGGAGTTGGCTAACCCGACCGCACCACGACGAGGCAAGCATAGGTGTCTCAGTGAGCTTGACACAACCCGGAAACAGCTGACGGTGCTGAAACCAGGCTTGGCACGAGGGAGTACCTGTGACAAAAACACTGCCGAGAACCAGCTGGCGGTGCTGGAACCCGGATGCGTTGCCCCAGTGTGCAAGAGCCAATGGCACGACCGAGGACCAGCTGACGGTGCTGGAACCCGGTTACTAAGCTGTAGGTGCCCGCGCTTAAAAGCACTACCAAGGACCGCCTGGCGTTGGCGGAACTCGGATACCCAGGAGGAGGCACCTAAGCCAAAGGCTCGGCCCGGAACCAGCTGACGGTGCTGGAACCAGGTGGTGGACCCGAAGGTCCACAGGAGAGGAGAGAACAGCTAGGCCGCGAGGCAGCCGCAGTTACCGAACCCCAACAGTCCTACAGGGGGAGCTGGGCCTACTGGCACTACAGAACCAGCCTTGACTACCAGTTCACGCAGCCCACATAGGAAGCTCCTAAACTGGAGGCACCCTGGAGTTGGCTAACCCGACCGCACCACGACGAGGCAAGCATAGGTGTCTCAGTGAGCTTGACACAACCCGGAAACAGCTGACGGTGCTGAAACCAGGCTTGGCACGAGGGAGTACCTGTGACAAAAACACTGCCGAGAACCAGCTGGCGGTGCTGGAACCCGGATGCGTTGCCCCAGTGTGCAAGAGCCAATGGCACGACCGAGGACCAGCTGACGGTGCTGGAACCCGGTTACCAAGCTGTAGGTGCCCGCGCTTAAAAGCACTACCAAGGACCGCCTGGCGTTGGCGGAACTCGGATACCCAGGAGGAGGCACCTAAGCCAAAGGCTCGGCCCGGAACCAGCTGACGGTGCTGGAACCAGGTGGTGGACCCGAAGGTCCACAGGAGAGGAGAGAACAGCTAGGCCGCGAGGCAGCCGCAGTTACCGAACCCCAACAGTCCTACAGGGGGAGCTGGGCCTACTGGCACTACAGAACCAGCCTTGACTACCAGTTCACGCAGCCCACATAGGAAGCTCCTAAACTGGAGGCACCCTGGAGTTGGCTAACCCGACCGCACCACGACGAGGCAAGCATAGGTGTCTCAGTGAGCTTGACACAACCCGGAAACAGCTGACGGTGCTGAAACCAGGCTTGGCACGAGGGAGTACCTGTGACAAAAACACTGCCGAGAACCAGCTGGCGGTGCTGGAACCCGGATGCGTTGCCCCAGTGTGCAAGAGCCAATGGCACGACCGAGGACCAGCTGACGGTGCTGGAACCCGGTTACTAAGCTGTAGGTGCCCGCGCTTAAAAGCACTACCAAGGACCGCCTGGCGTTGGCGGAACTCGGATACCCAGGAGGAGGCACCTAAGCCAAAGGCTCGGCCCGGAACCAGCTGACGGTGCTGGAACCAGGTGGTGGACCCCAAGGCCCACAGGAGAGGAGAGAACAGCTAGGCCGCGAGGCAGCCGCAGTTACCGAACCCCAACAGTCCTACAGGGGGAGCTGGGCCTACTGGCACTACAGAACCAGCCTTGACTACCAGTTCACGCAGCCCACATAGGAAGCTCCTAAACTGGAGGCACCCTGGAGTTGGCTAACCCGACCGCACCACGACGAGGCAAGCATAGGTGTCTCAGTGAGCTTGACACAACCCGGAAACAGCTGACGGTGCTGAAACCAGGCTTGGCACGAGGGAGTACCTGTGACAAAAACACTGCCGAGAACCAGCTGGCGGTGCTGGAACCCGGATGCGTTGCCCCAGTGTGCAAGAGCCAATGGCACGACCGAGGACCAGCTGACGGTGCTGGAACCCGGTTACTAAGCTGTAGGTGCCCGCGCTTAAAAGCACTACCAAGGACCGCCTGGCGTTGGCGGAACTCGGATACCCAGGAGGAGGCACCTAAGCCAAAGGCTCGGCCCGGAACCAGCTGACGGTGCTGGAACCAGGTGGTGGACCCCAAGGCCCACAGGAGAGGAGAGAACAGCTAGGCCGCGAGGCAGCCGCAGTTACCGAACCCCAACAGTCCTACAGGGGGAGCTGGGCCTACTGGCACTACAGAACCAGCCTTGACTACCAGTTCACGCAGCCCACATAGGAAGCTCCTAAACTGGAGGCACCCTGGAGTTGGCTAACCCGACCGCACCACGACGAGGCAAGCATAGGTGTCTCAGTGAGCTTGACACAACCCGGAAACAGCTGACGGTGCTGAAACCAGGCTTGGCACGAGGGAGTACCTGTGACAAAAACACTGCCGAGAACCAGCTGGCGGTGCTGGAACCCGGATGCGTTGCCCCAGTGTGCAAGAGCCAATGGCACGACCGAGGACCAGCTGACGGTGCTGGAACCCGGTTACCAAGCTGTAGGTGCCCGCGCTTAAAAGCACTACCAAGGACCGCCTGGCGTTGGCGGAACTCGGATACCCAGGAGGAGGCACCTAAGCCAAAGGCTCGGCCCGGAACCAGCTGACGGTGCTGGAACCAGGTGGTGGACCCCAAGGCCCACAGGAGACGAGAGAACAGCTAGGCCGCGAGGCAGCCGCAGTTACCGAACCCCAACAGTCCTACAGGGGGAGCTGGGCCTACTGGCACTACATAACCAGCCTTGACTACCAGTTCACGCAGCCCACATAGGAAGCTCCTAAACTGGAGGCACCCTGGAGTTGGCTAACCCGACCGCACCACGACGAGGCAAGCATAGGTGTCTCAGTGAGCTTGACACAACCCGGAAACAGCTGACGGTGCTGAAACCAGGCTTGGCACGAGGGAGTACCTGTGACAAGAACACTGCCGAGAACCAGCTGGCGGTGCTGGAACCCGGATGCGTTGCCTTGCCTATTAAAGATTGTCTTCCTAGAGCCCCAACTAGCGGTGTTGGAGCAAAGGGTAAGCAGGGGGAGATGAGTGTAGGCCGAAGCCTGCACTGGAGGCAGCTTTGTGTCTGCGTTGCGTTTGCAGGACACTTTGCCGGCTACACACTGGGGGAACAGCTGGCGTTGCTGAACCCCACTAACACAATGGCGTGTGTTTTTCTCTGTGCAGCTAGCACTTGCGGGCAAAAACTAGCGATGTTAGAGCCCGTGTTGAAGCAGGAGGAGGAGGAGAGGAGCAGAGTGTAGGCCGAAGCTTAGTTGAACCAATTTCAAAGGAAACCTTTAACCCCCCCCTCAGGTGTTACAAAGTACAAGAGACACACCTTGTGCAGTATTAATGCTGCACAAGTGAAAGGTTGCTCTATTAATTTGTCTACTTGCACACGCTGAATGAAAGACATACACAATTTACCCCATTCTACAGTCAAACTGTAGTGGATGCGTGACTTGGTTTTTTGATGAGACGCAGCACAGGTGTCCAAAATAACGCCTTGGTGCTTGGAGCAGCTTCCTGAGCGTTGTTATTTGCTGTACAGGAGTCTGCGCTCTTGTGTTATCCCTTGGCAATGCCCTGTTAGCGCTGCCCATCTTATGACATCATTTCATGTTGGCCGGTGCGGTTAACGATGGCCATAAATCCCAGACCCACAGTGTCTTTTCATAAAGCCACACTGCGGTGCTGGGATTCGTGGCCTTGAGCAGTAAATATTTTGGCCGCTCACACACGTCCTTACACCTGCTTCAGACTGGGCGGCCTCTGCTGATCCCTTCTCGCATGCCGCGGCCATGAGGCTGCACAGTCTGAAGAAGGCTGAAGGAGATGAGTTAAGACAGGCGAAGATATGCACTGCTCGTGCCCATCAATCACACCCTCGCAGTCAAAATAATTAAGACAACGAGGAGCATTTTATTCAGGCAGGGCGGACGAACAGGCGCAAGTAGCCAACCAATGATGTCAGAAGACGGGAAGCGCTACCAAGGGGGGTGCTGCGTATCATTAGAAAGGAAAGTCACACCTCAGGGACAGTGGAATGGTCTCAAAGAGACACATTTTGTACGTGTTGAGTTCCACGTGGGCAAGGAGAAAACATCAGCCACCTTGTACAAATGCAGCAGTACTGCTGTACAAGGTGGCTGTTATACATAGAAACACCTGGGGGTGGGGGCCAGGCTCCCTTCAATTTCAGTTCATGTGCCTGCGTGGCGTTTGCAGGTCACGTTGCAAGCTGCACAGCAGGGGAACAGCTGGCGGTGCTGAACCCCACTAACACATTGGCTGGTGTTTTTCTCTGTGCAGCTAGCATTTCCGGGCAAAAACTAGCGGTGTTTGAGCCCAGGGTCAGCAGGAGGAGGAGGAGAGGAGCAAAGTGTAGGCCGCAGCCTGCACTGGTGGCAGCTTTTGTTTGGTTGTGCCAGCGTGGCTTGTGCTGGACACGATGCCGGCTACACAGCGGGGGAACAGCTGGCGTTGCTGAACCCCACTAACACATTGGCTGGTGTTTTTCTCTGTGCAGCTAGCATTTCCGGGCAAAAACTAGCGTTGTTAGAGCCCAGGGTCAGCAGGAGGAGGAGAGGAGCAGAGTGTAGGCCGAAGCCTAGTTGAACCAATTTCAAAGGTTACCTTTAACCCCCCCTCAGGTGTTACAAAGAACAAGAGCCACTCCTTCTGCAGCATTAATGCTGCACAAGTAAAAGGTTGCTCTATTAATTTGTCTACTTGCACAAGCTGAATGCAACACGTAGACTATTTAGCCCATTATACTGTTTAACAGTAGTGGAGGCGTGACTTGTCTTTTTAAAGAAAAGCAGCACAGGTGTCGAAAACAACACCTTTTTGCATGGGCGCAGCTTCCTGAGCGTTGTTAGTTGCTGTACAGGAGTCTGCGCTCTTGTGATCCTTTGGCCATGCGCTGTGAGCGCTTCCTGTCTTATGACCTCATTTCATGTTGGCCGTTGCGGTTAGCGATGGACATGAATCCCAGACCCACAGTGTGTTTTTAAAAAATCACACTGCGGTGCTGGGATTCGTGCCCTGGTGCAGTAAATATGTTTGCCGCTCACACATGTCCTTACACCTGCTTCAGACTGGACGGCCTCATCTGATCCCTTATCGCCTGCCGAGGCCATGAGGACACCCAGTCTGAAGAAGGCGGAAGGAGATGAGTGAACACAGGCAAACATATGCACTGCACATGCCCATCAATCACACCCTCGCTGTCCAAAAAAATAAGACACCGAGGGCCGTTGTTTCGAGCAGGGGAGATGCACAGGCGCAGCCAGCTAACCAATGATGTCAAAAGACGGGCAGCGCTAACAAGGGTGGTGCTGCGTGTCATTACAAAGGAAAGTCACACCTCAGGGACATTGTAATGGTCTCTAATGAGACACATTTTGTACGTGTTGAGTTCCACGTGGGCAAGGAGAAAAAGTCAGCCACCTCGTACAAATGCAGCAGTACTGCTGTACAAGGTGGCTGTTATACATAGAAATACCTGTGGGTGGGGGGCAGGCTCCCTTCAATTTCAGTTCATGTGCCTGCGTGGCGTTTGCAGGTCACGTTGCAAGCTACACAGCAGGGGAACAGCTGGCGTTGCTGAACCCCACTGACACATTGACTGGTGTTTTTCTCTGTGCAGATTGCATGTCCGGGCAAAAACTAGCGGTGTTAGAGCCCAGGGTCAGCAGGAGGAGGAGGAGAGGAGCAAAGTGTAGGCCGAAGCCTGCACTGGTGGCAGCTTTTGGTCGGTTGTGCCAGCGTGGCTTGTGCTGGACACGATGCCGGCTACACAGCGGGGGAACAGCTGGCGGTGCTGAACCCCACTAACACATTGGCTGGTGTTTTTCTCTGTGCAGCTAGCATTTCCGGGCAAAAACTAGCGGTGTTTGAGCCCAGGGTCAGCAGGAGGAGTAGAGGAGCAGAGTGTAGGCCGAAGCCTAGTTGAACCAATTTCAAAGGTTACCTTTAACCCCCCCCCTCAGGTGTTGCAAGGTACAAGAGCCACACCTTGAACAGCATTAATGATGCACAAGTCAAAGGTTGCTCTATTTAATTTTGCTCCTTGCACACGCTGAATTAAACACGTACACTATTTAGCCCATTATACTGTCAAACAGTTGTGGAGGCGTGACTTGTCTTTTTAACGAGACGCAGCACAGGTGTCAAAATTTGCACCTAGGTACTGGGCGCAGATTCCTGAGCGTTGTTATTTGCTGTACAGGAGTCTGCGCTCTTGTGTTATCCCTTGGCAATACCCTGTTAGTGCAGGCCGTCTCATGACCTCATTTCATGTTGGCCGGTGCGGTTAACGATGGCCATAAATCCCAGACCCACAGTGGCTTTTCCTAAAGTCACACTGCGGTGCTGGGATTCGTGGCCTTGTGCAGTAAATATGTTCGCCGCTCACACATGTCCTTACACCTGCTTCAGACTGGGCGGCCTCAGCTGATCCCTTATCGCATGCCGCGGCCATGAGGCCGCACAGTCAGAAGAAGGCGGAAGGAGGGGAGTGAAAACAGGGGAACATATGCACTGCTCGTGCCCATCAATCACACCCTCGCAGTCAAAATATATGAGACAACGGGGGGCGTTGTGTCGGGCAGGGGGGACGCACAGGCACAGCCAGCCAACCAATGATGTCAGGAGACGGGCAGCGCTAACAATGGGGGTGCTGCGTGTCATTACAAAGGAAAGTCACACCTCAGGGACATTGTAATGGTCTCTAATGAGACACATTTTGTACGTGTTGAGTTCCACGTGGGCAAGGAGAAAAAGTCAGCCACCTCGTACAAATGCAGCAGTACTGCTGTACAAGGTGGCTGATATACATAGAAACACCTGTGGGTGGGGGGCAGGCTCCCTTCAATTTCAGTTCATGTGCCTGCGTGGCGTTTGCAGGTCACGTTGCAAGCTACACAGCAGGGGAACAGCTGGCGTTGCTGAACCCCACTAACACATTGGCTGGTGTTTTTCTCTGTGCAGCTAGCATGTCCGGGCAGAAACTGGCGTTGTTTGAGCCCAGGGTCAGCAGGAGGAGGAGAGGAGCAAAGTGTAGGCCGAAGCCTGCACTGGTGGCAGCTTTTGGTCGGTTGTGCCAGCGTGGCTTGTGCTGGACACGTTGCCGACTACACAGCAGGGGAACAGCTGGCGGTGCTGAACCCCACTAACACATTGGCTGGTGTTTTTCTCTGTGCAGCTAGCATTTCCGGGCAAAAACTAGCGGTGTTTGAGCCCAGGGTCAGCAGGAGGAGTAGAGGAGCAGAGTGTAGGCCGAAGCCTAGTTGAACCAATTTCAAAGGTTACCTTTAACCCCCCCCTCAGGTGTTGCAAGGTACAAGAGCCACACCTTGTGCAGCATTAATGCTGCACAAGTAAAAGGTTGCTCTATTTGTTTTGCTCCTTGCACACGCTGACTAAAACACGTACACTATTTAGCCCATTATACTGTCAAACAGTTGTGGAGGCGTGACTTGTCTTTTTAACGAGACGCAGCACAGGTGTCAAAATTTGCACCTAGGTACTGGGCGCAGATTCCTGAGCGTTGTTATTTGCTGTACAGGAGTCTGCGCTATTGTGATCCCTTGGCCATGCGCTGTGAGCGCTTCCTGTCTTCTGACCTCATTTCATGTCGGCCGTTGCGGTTAGCGATGGACATGAATCCCAGACCCACAGTGTGTTTTTAAAAAATCACACTGCGGTGCTGGGATTCGTGCCCTGGTGCACTAAATATGTTTGCCGCTCACACATGTCCTTACACCTGCTTCAGACTGGGCGGCCTCATCTGATCCCTTATCGCCTGCCGCGGCCATGAGGACACCCAGTCTGAAGAAGGCGGAAGGAGATGAGTGAACACAGGCAAACATATGCACTGCACATGCCCATCAATCACACCCTCGCTGTCCAAAAAAATAAGACACCGAGGGCCGTTGTTTCGAGCAGGGGAGATGCACAGGCGCAGCCAGCTAACCAATGATGTCAAAAGACGGGCAGCGCTAACAAGGGTGGTGCTGCGTGTCATTACAAAGGAAAGTCACACCTCAGGGACATTGTAATGGTCTCTAATGAGACACATTTTGTACGTGTTGAGTTCCACGTGGGCAAGGAGAAACAGTCAGCCACCTCGTACAAATGCAGCAGTACTGCTGTACAAGGTGGCTGATATACATAGAAACACCTGTGGGTGGGGGGCAGGCTCCCTTCAATTTCAGTTCATGTGCCTGCGTGGCGTTTGCAGGTCACGTTGCAAGCTACACAGCAGGGGAACAGCTGGCGTTGCTGAACCCCACTAACACATTGGCTGGTGTTTTTCTCTGTGCAGCTAGCATGTCCGGGCAGAAACTGGCGTTGTTTGAGCCCAGGGTCAGCAGGAGGAGGAGAGGAGCAAAGTGTAGGCCGAAGCCTGCACTGGTGGCAGCTTTTGGTCGGTTGTGCCAGCGTGGCTTGTGCTGGACACGTTGCCGACTACACAGCAGGGGAACAGCTGGCGGTGCTGAACCCCACTAACACATTGGCTGGTGTTTTTCTCTGTGCAGCTAGCATTTCCGGGCAAAAACTAGCGGTGTTTGAGCCCAGGGTCAGCAGGAGGAGTAGAGGAGCAGAGTGTAGGCCGAAGCCTAGTTGAACCAATTTCAAAGGTTACCTTTAACCCCCCCCTCAGGTGTTGCAAGGTACAAGAGCCACACCTTGTGCAGCATTAATGCTGCACAAGTAAAAGGTTGCTCTATTTGTTTTGCTCCTTGCACACGCTGACTAAAACACGTACACTATTTAGCCCATTATACTGTCAAACAGTTGTGGAGGCGTGACTTGTCTTTTTAACGAGACGCAGCACAGGTGTCAAAATTTGCACCTAGGTACTGGGCGCAGATTCCTGAGCGTTGTTATTTGCTGTACAGGAGTCTGCGCTATTGTGATCCCTTGGCCATGCGCTGTGAGCGCTTCCTGTCTTCTGACCTCATTTCATGTCGGCCGTTGCGGTTAGCGATGGACATGAATCCCAGACCCACAGTGTGTTTTTAAAAAATCACACTGCGGTGCTGGGATTCGTGCCCTGGTGCACTAAATATGTTTGCCGCTCACACATGTCCTTACACCTGCTTCAGACTGGGCGGCCTCATCTGATCCCTTATCGCCTGCCGCGGCCATGAGGACACCCAGTCTGAAGAAGGCGGAAGGAGATGAGTGAACACAGGCAAACATATGCACTGCACATGCCCATCAATCACACCCTCGCTGTCCAAAAAAATAAGATACCGAGGGCCGTTGTTTCGAGCAGGGGAGATGCACAGGCGCAGCCAGCTAACCAATGATGTCAAAAGACGGGCAGCGCTAACAAGGGTGGTGCTGCGTGTCATTACAAAGGAAAGTCACACCTCAGGGACATTGTAATGGTCTCTAATGAGACACATTTTGTACGTGTTGAGTTCCACGTGGGCAAGGAGAAACAGTCAGCCACCTCGTACAAATGCAGCAGTACTGCTGTACAAGGTGGCTGATATACATAGAAACACCTGTGGGTGGGGGGCAGGCTCCCTTCAATTTCAGTTCATGTGCCTGCGTGGCGTTTGCAGGTCACGTTGCAAGCTACACAGCAGGGGAACAGCTGGCGTTGCTGAACCCCACTAACACATTGGCTGGTGTTTTTCTCTGTGCAGCTAGCATGTCCGGGCAGAAACTGGCGTTGTTTGAGCCCAGGGTCAGCAGGAGGAGGAGAGGAGCAAAGTGTAGGCCGAAGCCTGCACTGGTGGCAGCTTTTGGTCGGTTGTGCCAGCGTGGCTTGTGCTGGACACGTTGCCGACTACACAGCAGGGGAACAGCTGGCGGTGCTGAACCCCACTAACACATTGGCTGGTGTTTTTCTCTGTGCAGCTAGCATTTCCGGGCAAAAACTAGCGGTGTTTGAGCCCAGGGTCAGCAGGAGGAGTAGAGGAGCAGAGTGTAGGCCGAAGCCTAGTTGAACCAATTTCAAAGGTTACCTTTAACCCCCCCCTCAGGTGTTGCAAGGTACAAGAGCCACACCTTGTGCAGCATTAATGCTGCACAAGTAAAAGGTTGCTCTATTTGTTTTGCTCCTTGCACACGCTGACTAAAACACGTACACTATTTAGCCCATTATACTGTCAAACAGTTGTGGAGGCGTGACTTGTCTTTTTAACGAGACGCAGCACAGGTGTCAAAATTTGCACCTAGGTACTGGGCGCAGATTCCTGAGCGTTGTTATTTGCTGTACAGGAGTCTGCGCTATTGTGATCCCTTGGCCATGCGCTGTGAGCGCTTCCTGTCTTCTGACCTCATTTCATGTCGGCCGTTGCGGTTAGCGATGGACATGAATCCCAGACCCACAGTGTGTTTTTAAAAAATCACACTGCGGTGCTGGGATTCGTGCCCTGGTGCACTAAATATGTTTGCCGCTCACACATGTCCTTACACCTGCTTCAGACTGGGCGGCCTCATCTGATCCCTTATCGCCTGCCGCGGCCATGAGGACACCCAGTCTGAAGAAGGCGGAAGGAGATGAGTGAACACAGGCAAACATATGCACTGCACATGCCCATCAATCACACCCTCGCTGTCCAAAAAAATAAGACACCGAGGGCCGTTGTTTCGAGCAGGGGAGATGCACAGGCGCAGCCAGCTAACCAATGATGTCAAAAGACGGGCAGCGCTAACAAGGGTGGTGCTGCGTGTCATTACAAAGGAAAGTCACACCTCAGGGACATTGTAATGGTCTCTAATGAGACACATTTTGTACGTGTTGAGTTCCACGTGGGCAAGGAGAAACAGTCAGCCACCTCGTACAAATGCAGCAGTACTGCTGTACAAGGTGGCTGATATACATAGAAACACCTGTGGGTGGGGGGCAGGCTCCCTTCAATTTCAGTTCATGTGCCTGCGTGGCGTTTGCAGGTCACGTTGCAAGCTACACAGCAGGGGAACAGCTGGCGTTGCTGAACCCCACTGACACATTGACTGGTGTTTTTCTCTGTGCAGATTGCATGTCCGGGCAAAAACTAGCGGTGTTAGAGCCCAGGGTCAGCAGGAGGAGGAGGAGAGGAGCAAAGTGTAGGCCGAAGCCTGCACTGGTGGCAGCTTTTGGTCGGTTGTGCCAGCGTGGCTTGTGCTGGACACGATGCCGGCTACACAGCGGGGGAACAGCAGGCGGTGCTGAACCCCACTAACACATTGGCTGGTGTTTTTCTCTGTGCAGCTAGCATGTCCGGGCAGAAACTGGCGTTGTTTGAGCCCAGGGTCAGCAGGAGGAGGAGAGGAGCAAAGTGTAGGCCGAAGCCTGCACTGGTGGCAGCTTTTGGTCGGTTGTGCCAGCGTGGCTTGTGCTGGACACGTTGCCGACTACACAGCAGGGGAACAGCTGGCGGTGCTGAACCCCACTAACACATTGGCTGGTGTTTTTCTCTGTGCAGCTAGCATTTCCGGGCAAAAACTAGCGGTGTTTGAGCCCAGGGTCAGCAGGAGGAGTAGAGGAGCAGAGTGTAGGCCGAAGCCTAGTTGAACCAATTTCAAAGGTTACCTTTAACCCCCCCCTCAGGTGTTGCAAGGTACAAGAGCCACACCTTGTGCAGCATTAATGCTGCACAAGTAAAAGGTTGCTCTATTTGTTTTGCTCCTTGCACACGCTGACTAAAACACGTACACTATTTAGCCCATTATACTGTCAAACAGTTGTGGAGGCGTGACTTGTCTTTTTAACGAGACGCAGCACAGGTGTCAAAATTTGCACCTAGGTACTGGGCGCAGATTCCTGAGCGTTGTTATTTGCTGTACAGGAGTCTGCGCTATTGTGATCCCTTGGCCATGCGCTGTGAGCGCTTCCTGTCTTCTGACCTCATTTCATGTCGGCCGTTGCGGTTAGCGATGGACATGAATCCCAGACCCACAGTGTGTTTTCAAAAAATCACACTGCGTGGCTGGGATTCGTGGCCTTGTGCAGTAAATAGGTTGGCCGCTTACACATGTCCTTACACCTGCTCCAGACTGGGCGGCCTCAGCTGATCCCTTATCGCCTACCACGGCCAGGAGGCCGCACAGTCTGAAGAAGGCGGAAGGAGATGAGTTAAGACAGGCGAACATATGCACTGCTCGTGCCCATAAACCACACCCTCGCTGACAAAATAAATATGACAACGAGGGGCGTTGTTTCTAGCAGGGCGGATGCACAGGCGCAGCCAGCTAACCATGATGACAAAAGACGGGAAACGCTACCAAGGGGGGTGCTGCGTATCATTACAAAGGAAAGTCACACCTCAGGGACAGTGGAATGGTCTCAATGAGACACATTTTGTACGTGTTGAGTTCCACGTGGGCAAGGAGAAAAAGTCAGCCACCTTGTACAAATGCAGCAGTACTGCTGTACTAGGTGGCTGTTATACATAGAAACACCTGGGGGGGTGGGGCCAGGTTCCCTTTTAATTTCAGTTCCTGTGCCTGCATGGCGTTTGCAGGTCACGTTGCCGGCTACACAGCAGGGGAACAGCTGGCGTTGCTGAACCCCACTAACACATTGGCTGGTGTTTTTCTCTGTGCAGCTAGCACTTCCGGGCAAAAACTAGCGGTGTTTGAGCCCAGGGTCAGCAGGAGGAGGAGAGGAGCAGAGTGTAGGCCGAAGCCTGCACTGGTGGCAGCTTTTGTTCTGTTGTGCCAGCGTGGCTTGTGCTGGACACGTTGCCGACTACACAGCAGGGGAACAGCTGGCGGTGCTGAACCCCACTGACACATCACCTAGTGTTTTTTTCTGTGTAGACAACACTTCCAGGTGGCAACTGACAGTGTTGAAACCCAGGGAATCAAAGAGGAGCAGAGTGTAGGCCGAAGCCTGCAGTGGAGCAAGTTGAAAGGGAACCTTTAACCCCCCCCCCCAGGCATTTGTTGCTGAAAGAGCCATCTTGTACAGCAGTAATACTGCACATGGAAAATGGTGGCTCCGAAAATTATGCTCCTTGCAAACGCTGAAGTACACACTCATATAATGTGTCCCCTCACACCGTCAAACCATCCCGGAAGTGGGACTTTCCTTTGTAATGTGACACAGCACAGCCGTCATTCCAACCCCCTTGGTGCCGGGCACCACCTCCTCAACGTTGTTTGGTTCTGTCACGGAGCCCGCACTGTAATGTTATCCCTTGGCCATGCACAGTTAGCGGTGCCCGTCTTCTGACATCATGTAGGTGTCAGGCTGGCAGTGCCTGTGCGTCCAAGCTGCCCGAGATCCAACCTTGCAGTGTCATCTAATGTAGTCCCACTGCGGGCCAGGGATCCATGGGCATGCGCAGTGCATATCATCGCCTCTCACTCACCTCCTTCCTGCTTCTTCAGACTGTGCGGCGTCACGGCCGTGGCATGCTATTAGGGATCAGCTGACGCCGCCTAGTCTGAAGAAGCGTGAAGAAGGGGAGTGAGAGGCTAGTATATGCACTGCGCATGGCCATGGATACCAGGCCCACTGTGGGATCACATTAGACGACACTGCGAGGTGTGATTTCGGGCAGCGTGGACGCACAGGCGCAGCCAGGACGACAACAAATGATGTCAGAGGACGGGCAGCGCAAACTGTGCATGGCCAAGGGATAACATAACAGCGCAGGGTCCATGACGGAATCAAACAACGCTAAGGAGGCAGCGCACGGTGCCAAGGGGGTAGCAATGACGGCTGTGCTGTGTCACATTACAAAGGAAAGTCCCACCTCCGGGACGGTTGGACGGTGTGAGGGGACACATTACATGAGTGTGTAGTTCAGCGTTTGCAAGGAGCATAATTTCAAGAGCGACCTTTCCCTTGTGCAGTATTAGTGCTGCACATGGTGGCTCTTTCAGTAACAAACGCCTAGGGGGGGGGGGGGGACAGGTCCCCTTACATTTTAGTTGTGCCAGCGTGGCGGTCGCATGACACGTTGCCGGATACACAGCTGGGGATCAGCTGACGTTACTGAACCCCAATAACAGAGGAGCGACTGTTGACTGTGCACACAGCACTTCCAGGCACCAACTGGCGGTGTTAGAGCCCAGGGACAGCAGGAGGAGCAGATTGGAGGTATTGCCGCACACACAGCTGGGGATCAGCTGACGTTACTGAACCCCAATAACAGAGGAGCGACTGTTGACTGTGCACACAGCACTTCCAGGCACCAACTGGCGGTGTTAGAGCCCAGGGACAGCAGGAGGAGCAGAGGAACAGAGTGTAGGCCGAAGCCTGATTGGAGCAAGTTGAAAGGAAACCTTTAACCCCCCCCCCCAAGACGTTTGTAGCTGAAAGAGCCATGTTGTGCAGCACTAAGGATGCAAAAGGAAAAGGTTGCTCTTTTAATTATGCTCCTTGCAAACACCGAAGTAAACACTAAAAATGTGTCCCTTTATACCGTTAAACCGTTCCGGAGGTGCGAATTTCCTTCGTAATGGGACACAGCACAGCTGTCATTCCTATCCCCTTGATGCCGTGCGCTGCCTCCTCAGCGTTGTTTTAAGCTGCCACGGAGCCTGCGCTGTTCTGTTAGCCCTTGGCCATGCCCAATTAGCGCTGCCTGTCTTCTGACATAATTTGGTGTCAGGCTGTCAGTGCCTGTGCGTCCACGCTGCTCCAGATCCCACCTCGCAGTCTCATCTAACGTAATCCCACTGCGGGCCTTGGAACCATGGGCATGCACAGTGCATAACCTCGACTCTCACTCCCCTCCTTCCCTCTTCTTCAGACTGTGCGGTGTCACGGCCGTGGCATGCTAGGGATCAGCTGACGGCGCACAGTCTAAAGAAGGCGGAGGGAAATGAGCGAGAGCCCGAGGGGAAGATATGCACTGCGCATGCCCATGGATCCCAGGCCCGCAGTGTGACTCAATCAGAAGACACTGCGAGGCGGGATCTCGGGCAGCGCGGCCGCACAGGCGCAGCCAGCCTGACACCAAATTATGTCAGAAGACAGGCAGCGCAAATAGGGCATGCCCAAGGGATAACAGAACAGCGCAGGCTCCGTGACAGCTTAAAACAACGCTGAGGAGGCAGCGCATGGCACCAAGGGGGTAGGAATGACGGCTGTGCTGCGTCACATTACGAAGGAAAGTCCCAGCTCCGGGACGGTATAACGGTATCAGTGAACACATTTTATAAGTGTTAAGTTCTGCGTGTGCAAAGAGCTAAAAAAAAAGAGCTACCTTTTCCTTGTGCAGCATTACTGCTGCACAAGATGGCTCTTTCAGTAACAAACGACGGGGGGGGGGGGGACAGGTTCCCTTACATTTAGGTTGTTGTGCCAGCGTGGCGGTCGCAGGACACATTGCCGGCTACACAGCTGGGGATCAGCTGACGTTACTGAAACCCAATAACACTGGGTCGTATGTTTTTACTGTGCAGCCTGCACTTCTGAGCCGCAACTGGCGGTGTTGGAGCCCAGGAATAGCAGTTCAGGTGGTAGAAAGATGAACACAGCAGGAGACCTGGATGACACCCAATTACTTAATCAGGCAGAGGAGTGGCAAATTCCTGCGAGATCCAGGCCTGGTTCATTTTCAGGAAAGTAAGCCGGTCAACGTTATCGGAGGATAGTCGCATGCGACGGTCTGTTAGTACACCACCTGCGGCACTAAAGACACGTTCCGATAAGACACTAGCCGCAGGGCAAGCCAGCACCTCCAATGCATACTGGCTTAGCTCTGGCCATGTATCCAGCTTAGAGACCCAAAACTTGAACGGGGAAGAGCCGTCTGGGAGTACAGTAAGAGGGCAAGCCATGTAGTCTGTCACCATCTGACGGAACCGTTGCCTCCTGCTGACTGGAGCCGCCGGTGATGGTGTAGACATTTGGGGCGGGCACACAAAAGTGTGCCAGAGTTGTGCCATACTGGGCTTGCCTTGGGCAGAGGCACTGCTTCTGCTCCCTCTTTGGGCAGAGCCTCCCCCACTGCCTCGACGCACTGAGCTGCTTTGTAAAGCACTAGCAGCACTCCTCTCAGTTGGACAGGAGAAGATGATGGAATTCACCAGTGTGTCGTGGTACTCCCGCAATTTACGCTCCCGGGTCAACGCAGGGATGAGGTTTTGGACGTTGTCCCGGTAGCGAGGATCGAGGAGGGTGAACACCCAATAATCAGGCATGTTGAGAATGTGGTCGATGCGGCGGTCGTTTCTCAGGCACTGCAGCATGAAATCCACCATGTGCTGCAGAGTGCCAACCGGCCCAGAAACGCTGTCCCCTGCTTGAGACATGATCTCTGCCCGCTCGTCATCACCCCACCCTCGCTGTACACACTGACCACTGGACAATTGTGTCGCTCCCTCCTCTGGACGGAGCTCTTCCTCCTCCATTGACTCCTCCTCATCCTCCTCACAAATTGGCCCCTGCGTACCCCTTTGTGAGGAACCACGTGGAGCTGACTCTCCAGAAGCTGATGGAAAAGGTGACTCCTCATCCTCCACCTCTTCCACCACATCATCCCTTAACCCTTGCAAAGTTTGCTGAAGCAGGCAGATAAGGGGGACAGTCATGCTGACTAGTGCATCATCTGCACTTGCCATCCGCGTGGAATAATCAAAAGGACGCAAAACCTGGCAGACGTCCTTCATAGTGGCCCACTCTGTGGTTGTGAAGTCTGATCGGCGCTGACTGCGACTTCTTTGCGCCTGATGCAGCTGGTACTCCATAACTGCTTGCTGCTGCTCACACAACCGCTCCAACATATGTAACGTGGAATTCCACCGGGTAGGTAGGTCACATATGATGCGGTGTTCCGGAAGGCGGAATCGGCGCTGCAGAGCAGCAATGCGGGATCTGGCCAAGCTGGAACGCCGCAAGTGAGCACACTCTAGGCGGACCTTGTGCAGCAGGGCATCAAGATCCGGATAGTCCCTCAGAAAACTCTGCACAACCAAATTGAGCACATGTGCCAGACATGGGATGTGAGTGAGGTTGCCAAGGGCCAAAGCTGCCACCAGATTTCGGCCATTGTCACACACTACCATGCCTGGCTGGAGATTCGCTGGCAGTAACCACACATCGCTCTCCTGCTTTATGGCATTCCAGAGCTCCTGCGCTGTGTGGCTTCGATGCCCCAATGAAACTAGTTTCAAGACGGCCTGCTGACGTTTGGCCACGGCTGTGCTCATGTCGGTCATAGGTAAACGTTCACGGGTCCATGTGGGGGTGGACTGTGACGGATCCTGCAGAGAGGAATCAGAGGAACTGGTGTAAGAGGAGGAGTCGATGCGTACAGACTGGATTCCTGCAATCCTTGGAGTGGGCAGGACACGTCCTGCGCCACTCGCACGATCTGTACCTGGCTCAACAACATTAACCCAATGGGCAGTGAGGGAAACATATCGCCCCTGTCCATGCTGACTGGTCCACGCATCGGTGGTGAGGTGGACCTTGCTACTGACGGCGTTCAGTAGCGCATGTTTTATGTTTGCCTCAACATGCCTGTGCAGGGCAGGGACAGCCTGCCTGCTGAAGTAAAAGCGGCTGGGCACCTTGTACTGTGGGACTGCCAATGCCATCAAGTCACGGAAGCTGTCAGTCTCCACCAGCCTGAACGAGAGCATTTCCAGGGACAACAGTTTGGCAATGCCTGCATTCAGAGCCTGTGCTCGGGGGTGGTTGGCCGAGAATGCCCGCCTTTTCTCCCATGCCTGTACTACCGATGGCTGTAGAGTAGACTGGGAGTGTGAGGATGACTGGGAAGGTGGTGCTGTGGGTGGAATTACACAAGGTCTCTGGGAGGAAGCCAAACCAGCTGTGCGTGAGCTGGAGGAAGAGGCAACACGAGCTGAAGAGGTGGTAGCTGCCGCTGTTGGTTGGCCTACATCTTCAGTGTGTTTCTGTAACTCCACCGCGTGCCTGGTCCGCACATGTTTCCACATATTTGTGGTATTGAGGTTGCTGACATTTTTCCCTCTTTTTACTTTATGATGACACAGCTTGCATTTGACAAAACAAATGTCATCTGCAACTGTGTCAAAAAAGGACCAGGCACTGCAAGTCTTGGGAGCGCCCTTTTTGGCTTTGGAAAGAGACAGGCTCCTAACGGGTGCCAAAGTGGAGGCTACAGGCTCCGCAGTCTTCCCCCTCCCTCTCCCTCTTTGGCCCGTAAGAGGAAGCTCTTCCTCTGAGCTGCTCCCACCACCTTCCTGTTCCTCACGCCACGATGGGTCAAGGACCTCATCATCTCCACTACCCTCTGCCACCAACTGCTCCTCCTGGGTAGTCTCAGCAGCACAGTACGCACGAGAAAGCGGCACCTGAGTTTCATCATCAGATGCGTACTGCGCTGTGGTCACCGGAGGCACTGGCCCACCTGCCTCTTCAGAGTCAGAGAGATAAAGCTTTTGGGCATCACTGCACACTGCCTCTTCTTCCATTTCTCCAATGCTGCTTGGCTGGCCCCCTGTTTCCAAGCCAAGAGATTCAGAGAACAGAAGTAGAGACGGCTCCTGTCCTGGGCTCTCTGACTGCCTGGCCAATTTGGCAGGTGGTGAAGAGACAGATGGCTGCTCTCCAGTGCTCTGTGCCTGAGAGGATGTGGCACTAACTGAAGTCGATGCCGAGGCGTTAGCTGCCATCCACCCGACAACGGCTTCAATTTGGTCTTCACGCAGCAGCGGTGCACGGCGCTCTCCGACAAAGCTGCGCATGAAGGACTGTTCCCTGCTGAAACTGAGTGACGACGAGTCACCGGCGCCCGCAGCAGGCACAGAATCACCACGTCCTCTCCCTGCTCCTCTCCCTGCTCCGCGCCCACGCCCACGTGCCTTACTCCCTGCCCTCTTCATCTTGGTTGACAGATAAAGATAAGCAGAAAAGTACTAAGGCCTTAGTGTGCTTATTCCTGTAATGCTCCTCCTAACAGGTGTAAGAAACACTAATGTTGTAAATTGTGGACTAAACTTTATTATTTTTCAAATGTGGCCTACACAAGTGTAAGTTGTGTTTGGTGAACTTAACCTTTTTTTTGGTGCAGATCGGGCTACAGAGCTAGTTTAAATCACACGGAGACCGTGCAGACAGCCGTAAACGGCGCTGCAAGGCCAAGAAACCCTCCTCTAGGTTATCCTATATAGTGTTTTTCCACTATTTAGCTGGATACAAGTGGAAAGACACTAATAGGAATTTTTTTTTTCAAATTTTAAACTGGCTGCACTATTTGAAAAAAAGGAAATTGTTTTTCAAGGTATGAGGCAGTAACGCACCCTGAGCTGAATCCAACCGGCTATGGCTGCACACAGACTACAGGGCGAGCTGGGCTCACACGGAGACCGTGCAGACAGCCGTAAACGGCGCTGCAAGGCCAAAAAACCCTCCTCTAGGTTATCCTATATAGTGTTTTTCCACTATTTAGCTGGATACGAGTGGAAAGACACTAATAGGAATTTTTTTTTTCAAATTTTAAACAGGCTGCACTATTTGAAAAAAAGGAAAATTTTTCTCAAGGTATGAGCCAGTAACGAACCCTGAGCTGAATCCAACCGGCTATGGCTGCACACAGACTACAGGGCGAGCTGGGCTCACACGGAGACCGTGCAGACAGCCGTAAACGGCGCTGCAAGGCCAAAAAACCCTCCTCTAGGTTATCCTATATAGTGTTTTTCCACTATTTAGCTGGATACGAGTGGAAAGACACTAATAGGAATTTTTTTTTTCAAATTTTAAACAGGCTGCACTATTTGAAAAAAAGGAAAATTTTTCTCAAGGTATGAGCCAGTAACGAACCCTGAGCTGAATCCAACCGGCTATGGCTGCACACAGACTACAGGGCGAGCTGGGCTCACACGGAGACCGTGCAGACAGCCGTAAACGGCGCTGCAAGGCCAAAAAACCCTCCTCTAGGTTATCCTATATAGTGTTTTTCCACTATTTAGCTGGATACGAGTGGAAAGACACTAATAGGAATTTTTTTTTTCAAATTTTAAACAGGCTGCACTATTTGAAAAAAAGGAAAATTTTTCTCAAGGTATGAGCCAGTAACGAACCCTGAGCTGAATCCAACCGGCTATGGCTGCACACAGACTACAGGGCGAGCTGGGCTCACACGGAGACCGTGCAGACAGCCGTAAACGGCGCTGCAAGGCCCAAAAACCCCCCTCTAGGTTATCCTATGTAGTGTTTTTCCACAATAGAGCTGGAGACTGGTGGAAAAACACTAATAGGAAATTTGAGAAAAAATGTGCAGCAGGCTGCACTAAGAGCAAAAAAGAACAACTGTGTGAGGCAGTGTGAACCCCCCCTGAGCTGAATACAACCGGGTATATGGCTGCACACAGACTACAGAGTGAGCTGCACACACACACACACAGAGACCTTGCAGAACGCTGTTAAAACAGCGCTGCAAGGCAAGAGCAAGGTGAACAGTGAAGAACACACAGCGTTTTGCTAAATTAGCCTTTGGAAAGGAAAATAAAGCAATTAGCTAGCTCAACTGGCCCTCAGTTAGAACACAGCGTCCTGTCCCTAACTGAAATCACAGCAGAGTGAGCGCAAAATGGCGGCAGCGCTTTTTTATAGTGCAGAGTGACATCATTTCAGCAGCCAATCCAAGCCTTGCCAGTACTTACATGCCCACCATGCTAAACAGGATGTGCCCACACTTTCATTCATTCCTCATTGGCTGCTGCGTTCAATTTGAATTCTGGGAACTTCCGATTCCGGTATCCGATACGCGGGAAGTATCGGAATTCAGTATCGGAATTCCGATACCGCAAATATCGGCCGATACCCGATACTTGCGGTATCGGAATGCTCAACACTAGTGATATGTTTTCAGGTATCTCCTATACTAATAGAGCCACATGCTCACCGGTTTGCCACATGATGTAGGCCTATGGACTGAACAAGAAACCACCAAAAATTTTAACCAGTCATCGTTCTCACAACACTGAGGACCAGTCATTCGAAATGACTTCTCCATGCATTTTATGCATTGGTAAAAGCACTATGATGAAAAGTGTGATATGTTTTCAGGTATCTCCTATACTAATCGAGCCACATGCTCACCGGTTTGCCACATGATGTAGGCCTATGGACTGAACAAGAAACCACCAAAAATTTTAACCAGTCATCGTTCTCACAACACTGAGGACCAGTCATTCGAAATGACTTCTCCATGCATTTTATGCATTGGTAAAAGCACTATGATGAAAAGTGTGATATGTTTTCAGGTATCTCCTATACTAATAGAGCCACATGCTCACCGGTTTGCCACATGATGTAGGCCTATGGACTGAACAAGAAACCACGAAAAATTTTAACCAGTCATCATTCTCACAACACTGAGGACCAGTCATTCGAAATGACTTCTCCATGCATTTTATGCATTGGTAAAAGCACTATGATGAAAAGTGTGATATGTTTTCAGGTATCTCCTATACTAATAGAGCCACATGCTCACCGGTTTGCCACATGATGTAGGCCTATGGACTGAACAAGAAACCACCAAAAATTTTATCCAGTCATCGTTCTCACAACACTGAGGACCAGTCATTCGAAATGACTTCTCCATGCATTTTATGCATTGGTAAAAGCACTATGATGAAAAGTGTGATATGTTTTCAGGTATCTCCTATACTAATAGAGCCACATGCTCACCGGTTTGCCACATGATGTAGGCCTGTGGACTGAACAAGAAACCACCAAAAATTTTAACCAGTCATCGTTCTCACAACACTGAGGACCAGTCATTCGAAATGACTTCTCCATGCATTTTATGCATTGGTAAAAGCACTATGATGAAAAGTGTGATATGTTTTCAGGTATCTCCTATACTAATAGAGCCACATGCTCACCGGTTTGCCACATGATGTAGGCCTATGGACTGAACAAGAAACCACCAAAAATTTTAACCAGTCATCGTTCTCACAACACTGAGGACCAGTCATTCGAAATGACTTCTCCATGCATTTTATGCATTGGTAAAAGCACTATGATGAAAAGTGTGATATGTTTTCAGGTATCTCCTATACTAATAGAGCCACATGCTCACCGGTTTGCCACATGATGTAGGCCTATGGACTGAACAAGAAACCACCAAAAATTTTATCCAGTCATCGTTCTCACAACACTGAGGACCAGTCATTCGAAATGACTTCTCCATGCATTTTATGCATTGGTAAAAGCACTATGATGAAAAGTGTGATATGTTTTCAGGTATCTCCTATACTAATAGAGCCACATGCTCACCGGTTTGCCACATGATGTAGGCCTATGGACTGAACAAGAAACCACCAAAAATTTTAACCAGTCATCGTTCTCACAACACTGAGGACCAGTCATTCGAAATGACTTCTCCATGCATTTTATGCATTGGTAAAAGCACTATGATGAAAAGTGTGATATGTTTTCAGGTATCTCCTATACTAATAGAGCCACATGCTCACCGGTTTGCCACATGATGTAGGCCTATGGACTGAACAAGAAACCACCAAAAATTTTAACCAGTCATCGTTCTCACAACACTGAGGACCAGTCATTCGAAATGACTTCTCCATGCATTTTATGCATTGGTAAAAGCACTATGATGAAAAGTGTGATATGTTTTCAGGTATCTCCTATACTAATCGAGCCACATGCTCACCGGTTTGCCACATGATGTAGGCCTATGGACTGAACAAGAAACCACCAAAAATTTTAACCAGTCATCGTTCTCACAACACTGAGGACCAGTCATTCGAAATGACTTCTCCATGCATTTTATGCATTGGTAAAAGCACTATGATGAAAAGTGTGATATGTTTTCAGGTATCTCCTATACTAATAGAGCCACATGCTCACCGGTTTGCCACATGATGTAGGCCTATGGACTGAACAAGAAACCACGAAAAATTTTAACCAGTCATCATTCTCACAACACTGAGGACCAGTCATTCGAAATGACTTCTCCATGCATTTTATGCATTGGTAAAAGCACTATGATGAAAAGTGTGATATGTTTTCAGGTATCTCCTATACTAATAGAGCCACATGCTCACCGGTTTGCCACATGATGTAGGCCTATGGACTGAACAAGAAACCACCAAAAATTTTATCCAGTCATCGTTCTCACAACACTGAGGACCAGTCATTCGAAATGACTTCTCCATGCATTTTATGCATTGGTAAAAGCACTATGATGAAAAGTGTGATATGTTTTCAGGTATCTCCTATACTAATAGAGCCACATGCTCACCGGTTTGCCACATGATGTAGGCCTATGGACTGAACAAGAAACCACCAAAAATATTAACCAGTCATCATTCTCACAACACTGAGGACCAGTCATTCGAAATGACTTCTCCATGCATTTTATGCATTGGTAAAAGCACTATGATGAAAAGTGTGATATGTTTTCAGGTATCTCCTATACTAATAGAGCCACATGCTCACCGGTTTGCCACATGATGTAGGCCTATGGACTGAACAAGAAACCACCAAAAATTTTAACCAGTCATCGTTCTCACAACACTGAAGACCAGTCATTCGAAATGACTTCTCCATGCATTTTATGCATTGGTAAAAGCACTATGATGAAAAGTGTGATATGTTTTCAGGTATCTCCTATACTAATAAAGCCACATGCTCACCGGTTTGCCACATGATGTAGGCCTATGGACTGAACAAGAAACCACCAAAAATTTTAACCAGTCATCGTTCTCACAACACTGAGGACCAGTCATTCGAAATGACTTCTCCATGCATTTTATGCATTGGTAAAAGCACTATGATGAAAAGTGTGATATGTTTTCAGGTATCTCCTATACTAATAGAGCCACATGCTCACCGGTTTGCCACATGATGTAGGCCTATGGACTGAACAAGAAACCACCAAAAATTTTAACCAGTCATCATTCTCACAACACTGAGGACCAGTCATTCGAAATGACTTCTCCATGCATTTTATGCATTGGTAAAAGCACTATGATGAAAAGTGTGATATGTTTTCAGGTATCTCCTATACTAATAGAGCCACATGCTCACCGGTTTGCCACATGATGTAGGCCTATGGACTGAACAAGAAACCACCAAAAATTTTAACCAGTCATCGTTCTCACAACACTGAGGACCAGTCATTCGAAATGACTTCTCCATGCATTTTATGCATTGGTAAAAGCACTATGATGAAAAGTGTGATATGTTTTCAGGTATCTCCTATACTAATAGAGCCACATGCTCACCGGTTTGCCACATGATGTAGGCCTATGGACTGAACAAGAAACCACCAAAAATTTTAACCAGTCATCGTTCTCACAACACTGAGGACCAGTCATTCGAAATGACTTCTCCATGCATTTTATGCATTGGTAAAAGCACTATGATGAAAAGTGTGATATGTTTTCAGGTATCTCCTATACTAATAGAGCCACATGCTCACCGGTTTGCCACATGATGTAGGCCTATGGACTGAACAAGAAACCACCAAAAATTTTAACCAGTCATCGTTCTCACAACACTGAGGACCAGTCATTCGAAATGACTTCTCCATGCATTTTATGCATTGGTAAAAGCACTATGATGAAAAGTGTGATATGTTTTCAGGTATCTCCTATACTAATAGAGCCACATGCTCACCGGTTTGCCACATGATGTAGGCCTATGGACTGAACAAGAAACCACCAAAAATTTTAACCAGTCATCGTTCTCACAACACTGAGGACCAGTCATTCGAAATGACTTCTCCATGCATTTTATGCATTGGTAAAAGCACTATGATGAAAAGTGTGATATGTTTTCAGGTATCTCCTATACTAATAGAGCCACATGCTCACCGGTTTGCCACATGATGTAGGCCTATGGACTGAACAATAAACCACCAAAAATTTTAACCAGTCATCGTTCTCACAACACTGAGGACCAGTCATTCGAAATGACTTCTCCATGCATTTTATGCATTGGTAAAAGCACTATGATGAAAAGTGTGATATGTTTTCAGGTATCTCCTATACTAATAGAGCCACATGCTCACCGGTTTGCCACATGATGTAGGCCTATGGACTGAACAAGAAACCACCAAAACTTTTAACCAGTCATCGTTCTCACAACACTGAGGACCAGTCATTCGAAATGACTTCTCCATGCATTTTATGCATTGGTAAAAGCACTATGATGAAAAGTGTGATATGTTTTCAGGTATCTCCTATACTAATAGAGCCACATGCTCACCGGTTTGCCACATGATGTAGGCCTATGGACTGAACAAGAAACCACCAAAAATTTTAACCAGTCATCGTTCTCACAACACTGAGGACCAGTCATTCGAAATGACTTCTCCATGCATTTTATGCATTGGTAAAAGCACTATGATGAAAAGTGTGATATGTTTTCAGGTATCTCCTATACTAATAGAGCCACATGCTCACCGGTTTGCCACATGATGTAGGCCTATGGACTGAACAAGAAACCACCAAAAATTTTAACCAGTCATCGTTCTCACAACACTGAGGACCAGTCATTCGAAATGACTTCTCCATGCATTTTATGCATTGGTAAAAGCACTATGATGAAAAGTGTGATATGTTTTCAGGTATCTCCTATACTAATAGAGCCACATGCTCACCGGTTTGCCACATGAAGTAGGCCTATGGACTGAACAAGAAACCACCAAAAATTTTAACCAGTCATCGTTCTCACAACACTGAGGACCAGTCATTCGAAATTACGTCTCCATGCATTTTATGCATTGGTAAAAGCACTATGATGAAAAGTGTGATATGTTTTCAGGTATCTCCTATACTAATAGAGCCACATGCTCACCGGTTTGCCACATGATGTAGGCCTATGGACTGAACAAGAAACCACCAAAAATTTTAACCAGTCATCATTCTCACAACACTGAGGATCAGTCATTCGAAATGACTTCTCCATGCATTTTATGCATTGGTAAAAGCACTATGATGAAAAGTGTGATATGTTTTCAGGTATCTCCTATACTAATAGAGCCACATGCTCACCGGTTTGCCACATGATGTAGGCCTATGGACTGAACAAAAAACCACCAAAAATTTTAACCAGTCATCGTTCTCACAACACTGAGGACCAGTCATTCGAAATGACTTCTCCATGCATTTTATGCATTGGTAAAAGCACTATGATGAAAAGTGTGATGTTTTCAGGTATCTCATATACTAATACAGCCACATGCTCACCGGTTTGCCACATGATGTAGGCCTATGGACTGAACAAGAAACCACCAAAAATTTTAACCAGTCATCGTTCTCACAACACTGAGGACCAGTCATTCGAAATGACTTCTCCATGCATTTTATGCATTGGTAAAAGCACTATGATGAAAAGTGTGATATGTTTTCAGGTATCTCCTATACTAATAGAGCCACATGCTCACCGGTTTGCCACATGATGTAGGCCTATGGACTGAACAAGAAACCACCAAAAATTTTAACCAGTCATCGTTCTCACAACACTGAGGACCAGTCATTCGAAATGACTTCTCCATGCATTTTATGCATTGGTAAAAGCACTATGATGAAAAGTGTGATATGTTTTCAGGTATCTCCTATACTAATAGAGCCACATGCTCACCGGTTTGCCACATGATGTAGGCCTATGGACTGAACAAGAAACCACCAAAAATTTTAACCAGTCATCGTTCTCACAACACTGAGGACCAGTCATTCGAAATGACTTCTCCATGCATTTTATGCATTGGTAAAAGCACTATGATGAAAAGTGTGATATGTTTTCAGGTATCTCCTATACTAATAGAGCCACATGCTCACCGGTTTGCCACATGATGTAGGCCTATGGACTGAACAAGAAACCACCAAAAATTTTAACCAGTCATCGTTCTCACAACACTGAGGACCAGTCATTCGAAATGACTTCTCCATGCATTTTATGCATTGGTAAAAGCACTATGATGAAAAGTGTGATATGTTTTCAGGTATCTCCTATACTAATAGAGCCACATGCTCACCGGTTTGCCACATGATGTAGGCCTATGGACTGAACAAGAAACCACCAAAAATTTTAACCAGTCATCGTTCTCACAACACTGAGGACCAGTCATTCGAAATGACTTCTCCATGCATTTTATGCATTGGTAAAAGCACTATGATGAAAAGTGTGATATGTTTTCAGGTATCTCCTATACTAATAGAGCCACATGCTCACCGGTTTGCCACATGATGTAGGCCTATGGACTGAACAAGAAACCACCAAAAATTTTAACCAGTCATCGTTCTCACAACACTGAGGACCAGTCATTCGAAATGACTTCTCCATGCATTTTATGCATTGGTAAAAGCACTATGATGAAAAGTGTGATATGTTTTCAGGTATCTCCTATACTAATAGAGCCACATGCTCACCGGTTTGCCACATGATGTAGGCCTATGGACTGAACAAGAAACCACCAAAAATTTTAACCAGTCATCGTTCTCACAACACTGAGGACCAGTCATTCGAAATGACTTCTCCATGCATTTTATGCATTGGTAAAAGCACTATGATGAAAAGTGTGATATGTTTTCAGGTATCTCCTATACTAATAGAGCCACATGCTCACCGGTTTGCCACATGATGTAGGCCTATGGACTGAACAAGAAACCACCAAAAATTTTAACCAGTCATCGTTCTCACAACACTGAGGACCAGTCATTCGAAATGACTTCTCCATGCATTTTATGCATTGGTAAAAGCACTATGATGAAAAATGTGATATGTTTTCAGGTATCTCCTATACTAATAGAGCCACATGCTCACCGGTTTGCCACATGATGTAGGCCTATGGACTGAACAAGAAACCACCAAAAATTTTAACCAGTCATCGTTCTCACAACACTGAGGACCAGTCATTCGAAATGACTTCTCCATGCATTTTATGCATTGGTAAAAGCACTATGATGAAAAGTGTGATGTTTTCAGGTATCTCATATACTAATACAGCCACATGCTCACCGGTTTGCCACATGATGTAGGCCTATGGACTGAACAAGAAACCACCAAAAATTTTAACCAGTCATCGTTCTCACAACACTGAGGACCAGTCATTCGAAATGACTTCTCCATGCATTTTATGCATTGGTAAAAGCACTATGATGAAAAGTGTGATATGTTTTCAGGTATCTCCTATACTAATAGAGCCACATGCTCACCGGTTTGCCACATGATGTAGGCCTATGGACTGAACAAGAAACCACCAAAAATTTTAACCAGTCATCGTTCTCACAACACTGAGGACCAGTCATTCGAAATGACTTCTCCATGCATTTTATGCATTGGTAAAAGCACTATGATGAAAAGTGTGATATGTTTTCAGGTATCTCCTATACTAATAGAGCCACATGCTCACCGGTTTGCCACATGATGTAGGCCTATGGACTGAACAAGAAACCACCAAAAATTTTAACCAGTCATCGTTCTCACAACACTGAGGACCAGTCATTCGAAATGACTTCTCCATGCATTTTATGTATTGGTAAAAGCACTATGATGAAAAGTGTGATATGTTTTCAGGTATCTCCTATACTAATAGAGCCACATGCTCACCGGTTTGCCACATGATGTAGGCCTATGGACAGAACAAGAAACCACCAAAAATTTTAACCAGTCATCGTTCTCACAACACTGAGGACCAGTCATTCGAAATGACTTCTCCATGCATTTTATGCATTGGTAAAAGCACTATGATGAAAAGTGTGATATGTTTTCAGGTATCTCCTATACTAATAGAGCCACATGCTCACCGGTTTGCCACATGATGTAGGCCTATGGACTGAACAAGAAACCACCAAAAATTTTAACCAGTCATCGTTCTCACAACACTGAGGACCAGTCATTCGAAATGACTTCTCCATGCATTTTATGCATTGGTAAAAGCACTATGATGAAAAGTGTGATATGTTTTCAGGTATCTCCTATACTAATCGAGCCACATGCTCACCGGTTTGCCACATGATGTAGGCCTATGGACTGAACAAGAAACCACCAAAAATTTTAACCAGTCATCGTTCTCACAACACTGAGGACCAGTCATTCGAAATGACTTCTCCATGCATTTTATGCATTGGTAAAAGCACTATGATGAAAAGTGTGATATGTTTTCAGGTATCTCCTATACTAATAGAGCCACATGCTCACCGGTTTGCCACATGATGTAGGCCTATGGACTGAACAAGAAACCACGAAAAATTTTAACCAGTCATCATTCTCACAACACTGAGGACCAGTCATTCGAAATGACTTCTCCATGCATTTTATGCATTGGTAAAAGCACTATGATGAAAAGTGTGATATGTTTTCAGGTATCTCCTATACTAATAGAGCCACATGCTCACCGGTTTGCCACATGATGTAGGCCTATGGACTGAACAAGAAACCACCAAAAATTTTATCCAGTCATCGTTCTCACAACACTGAGGACCAGTCATTCGAAATGACTTCTCCATGCATTTTATGCATTGGTAAAAGCACTATGATGAAAAGTGTGATATGTTTTCAGGTATCTCCTATACTAATAGAGCCACATGCTCACCGGTTTGCCACATGATGTAGGCCTATGGACTGAACAAAAAACCACCAAAAATTTTAACCAGTCATCGTTCTCACAACACTGAGGACCAGTCATTCGAAATGACTTCTCCATGCATTTTATGCATTGGTAAAAGCACTATGATGAAAAGTGTGATATGTTTTCAGGTATCTCCTATACTAATAGAGCCACATGCTCACCGGTTTGCCACATGATGTAGGCCTATGGACTGAACAAGAAACCACCAAAAATTTTAACCAGTCATCGTTCTCACAACACTGAGGACCAGTCATTCGAAATGACTTCTCCATGCATTTTATGCATTGGTAAAAGCACTATGATGAAAAGTGTGATATGTTTTCAGGTATCTCCTATACTAATAGAGCCACATGCTCACCGGTTTGCCACATGATGTAGGCCTATGGACTGAACAAGAAACCACCAAAAATTTTAACCAGTCATCGTTCTCACAACACTGAGGACCAGTCATTCGAAATGACTTCTCCATGCATTTTATGCATTGGTAAAAGCACTATGATGAAAAGTGTGATATGTTTTCAGGTATCTCCTATACTAATAGAGCCACATGCTCACCGGTTTGCCACATGATGTAGGCCTATGGACTGAACAAGAAACCACCAAAAATTTTAACCAGTCATCGTTCTCACAACACTGAGGACCAGTCATTCGAAATGACTTCTCCATGCATTTTATGCATTGGTAAAAGCACTATGATTGAAAAGTGTGATATGTTTTCAGGTATCTCCTATACTAATAGAGCCACATGCTCACCGGTTTGCCACATGATGTAGGCCTATGGACTGAACAAGAAACCACCAAAAATTTTAACCAGTCATCGTTCTCACAACACTGAGGACCAGTCATTCGAAATGACTTCTCCATGCATTTTATGCATTGGTAAAAGCACTATGATGAAAAGTGTGATATGTTTTCAGGTATCTCCTATACTAATAGAGCCACATGCTCACCGGTTTGCCACATGATGTAGGCCTATGGACTGAACAAGAAACCACCAAAAATTTTATCCAGTCATCGTTCTCACAACACTGAGGACCAGTCATTCGAAATGACTTCTCCATGCATTTTATGCATTGGTAAAAGCACTATGATGAAAAGTGTGATATGTTTTCAGGTATCTCCTATACTAATAGAGCCACATGCTCACCGGTTTGCCACATGATGTAGGCCTATGGACTGAACAAGAAACCACCAAAAATTTTAACCAGTCATCGTTCTCACAACACTGAGGACCAGTCATTCGAAATGACTTCTCCATGCATTTTATGCATTGGTAAAAGCACTATGATGAAAAGTGTGATATGTTTTCAGGTATCTCCTATACTAATAGAGCCACATGCTCACCGGTTTGCCACATGATGTAGGCCTATGGACTGAACAAGAAACCACCAAAAATTTTAACCAGTCATCGTTCTCACAACACTGAGGACCAGTCATTCGAAATGACTTCTCCATGCATTTTATGCATTGGTAAAAGCACTATGATGAAAAGTGTGATATGTTTTCAGGTATCTCCTATACTAATAGAGCCACATGCTCACCGGTTTGCCACATGATGTAGGCCTATGGACTGAACAAGAAACCACCAAAAATTTTAACCAGTCATCGTTCTCACAACACTGAGGACCAGTCATTCGAAATGACTTCTCCATGCATTTTATGCATTGGTAAAAGCACTATGATGAAAAGTGTGATATGTTTTCAGGTATCTCCTATACTAATAGAGCCACATGCTCACCGGTTTGCCACATGATGTAGGCCTATGGACTGAACAAGAAACCACCAAAAATTTTAACCAGTCATCGTTCTCACAACACTGAGGACCAGTCATTCGAAATGACTTCTCCATGCATTTTATGCATTGGTAAAAGCACTATGATTGAAAAGTGTGATATGTTTTCAGGTATCTCCTATACTAATAGAGCCACATGCTCACCGGTTTGCCACATGATGTAGGCCTATGGACTGAACAAGAAACCACCAAAAATTTTAACCAGTCATCGTTCTCACAACACTGAGGACCAGTCATTCGAAATGACTTCTCCATGCATTTTATGCATTGGTAAAAGCACTATGATGAAAAGTGTGATATGTTTTCAGGTATCTCCTATACTAATAGAGCCACATGCTCACCGGTTTGCCACATGATGTAGGCCTATGGACTGAACAAGAAACCACCAAAAATTTTAACCAGTCATCGTTCTCACAACACTGAGGACCAGTCATTCGAAATGACTTCTCCATGCATTTTATGCATTGGTAAAAGCACTATGATGAAAAGTGTGATATGTTTTCAGGTATCTCCTATACTAATAGAGCCACATGCTCACCGGTTTGCCACATGATGTAGGCCTATGGACTGAACAAGAAACCACCAAAAATTTTAACCAGTCATCGTTCTCACAACACTGAGGACCAGTCATTCGAAATGACTTCTCCATGCATTTTATGCATTGGTAAAAGCACTATGATGAAAAGTGTGATATGTTTTCAGGTATCTCCTATACTAATAGAGCCACATGCTCACCGGTTTGCCACATGATGTAGGCCTATGGACTGAACAAGAAACCACCAAAAATTTTAACCAGTCATCGTTCTCACAACACTGAGGACCAGTCATTCAAAATGACTTCTCCATGCATTTTATGCATTGGTAAAAGCACTATGATGAAAAGTGTGATATGTTTTCAGGTATCTCCTATACTAATAGAGCCACATGCTCACCGGTTTGCCACATGATGTAGGCCTATGGACTGAACAAGAAACCACCAAAAATTTTAACCAGTCATCGTTCTCACAACACTGAGGACCAGTCATTCGAAATGACTTCTCCATGCATTTTATGCATTGGTAAAAGCACTATGATTGAAAAGTGTGATATGTTTTCAGGTATCTCCTATACTAATAGAGCCACATGCTCACCGGTTTGCCACATGATGTAGGCCTATGGACTGAACAAGAAACCACCAAAAATTTTAACCAGTCATCGTTCTCACAACACTGAGGACCAGTCATTCGAAATGACTTCTCCATGCATTTTATGCATTGGTAAAAGCACTATGATGAAAAGTGTGATATGTTTTCAGGTATCTCCTATACTAATAGAGCCACATGCTCACCGGTTTGCCACATGATGTAGGCCTATGGACTGAACAAGAAACCACCAAAAATTTTAACCAGTCATCGTTCTCACAACACTGAGGACCAGTCATTCGAAATGACTTCTCCATGCATTTTATGCATTGGTAAAAGCACTATGATGAAAAGTGTGATATGTTTTCAGGTATCTCCTATACTAATAGAGCCACATGCTCACCGGTTTGCCACATGATGTAGGCCTATGGACTGAACAAGAAACCACCAAAAATTTTAACCAGTCATCGTTCTCACAACACTGAGGACCAGTCATTCGAAATGACTTCTCCATGCATTTTATGCATTGGTAAAAGCACTATGATGAAAAGTGTGATATGTTTTCAGGTATCTCCTATACTAATAGAGCCACATGCTCACCGGTTTGCCACATGATGTAGGCCTATGGACTGAACAAGAAACCACCAAAAATTTTAACCAGTCATCGTTCTCACAACACTGAGGACCAGTCATTCGAAATGACTTCTCCATGCATTTTATGCATTGGTAAAAGCACTATGATGAAAAGTGTGATATGTTTTCAGGTATCTCCTATACTAATAGAGCCACATGCTCACCGGTTTGCCACATGATGTAGGCCTATGGACTGAACAAGAAACCACCAAAAATTTTAACCAGTCATCGTTCTCACAACACTGAGGACCAGTCATTCGAAATGACTTCTCCATGCATTTTATGCATTGGTAAAAGCACTATGATGAAAAGTGTGATATGTTTTCAGGTATCTCCTATACTAATAGAGCCACATGCTCACCGGTTTGCCACATGCTGTAGGCCTATGGACTGAACAAGAAACCACCAAAAATTTTAACCAGTCATCGTTCTCACAACACTGAGGACCAGTCATTCGAAATGACTTCTCCATGCATTTTATGCATTGGTAAAAGCACTATGATGAAAAGTGTGATATATTTTCAGGTATCTCCTATACTAATAGAGCCACATGCTCACCGGTTTGCCACATGCTGTAGGCCTATGGACTGAACAAGAAACCACCAAAAATTTTAACCAGTCATCGTTCTCACAACACTGAGGACCAGTCATTCGAAATGACTTCTCCATGCATTTTATGCATTGGTAAAAGCACTATGATGAAAAGTGTGATATGTTTTCAGGTATCTCCTATTCTAATAGAGCCACATGCTCACCGGTTTGCCACATGATGTAGGCCTGTGGACTGAACAAGAAACCACCAAAAATTTTAACCAGTCATCGTTCTCACAACACTGAGGACCAGTCATTCGAAATGACTTCTCCATGCATGTTATGCATTGGTAAAAGCACTATGATGAAAAGTGTGATATGTTTTCAGGTATCTCCTATACTAATAGAGCCACATGCTCACCGGTTTGCCACATGATGTAGGCCTATGGACTGAACAAGAAACCACCAAAAATTTTAACCAGTCATCGTTCTCACAACACTGAGGACCAGTCATTCGAAATGACTTCTCCATGCATTTTATGCATTGGTAAAAGCACTATGATGAAAAGTGTGATATGTTTTCAGGTATCTCCTATACTAATAGAGCCACATGCTCACCGGTTTGCCACATGATGTAGGCCTATGGACTGAACAAGAAACCACCAAAAATTTTAACCAGTCATCGTTCTCACAACACTGAGGACCAGTCATTCGAAATGACTTCTCCATGCATTTTATGCATTGGTAAAAGCACTATGATGAAAAGTGTGATATGTTTTCAGGTATCTCCTATACTAATAGAGCCACATGCTCACCGGTTTGCCACATGATGTAGGCCTATGGACTGAACAAGAAACCACCAAAAATTTTAACCAGTCATCGTTCTCACAACACTGAGGACCAGTCATTCGAAATGACTTCTCCATGCATTTTATGCATTGGTAAAAGCACTATGATGAAAAGTGTGATATGTTTTCAGGTATCTCCTATACTAATAGAGCCACATGCTCACCGGTTTGCCACATGATGTAGGCCTATGGACTGAACAAGAAACCACCAAAAATTTTAACCAGTCATCCTTCTCACAACACTGAGGACCAGTCATTCGAAATGACTTCTCCATGCATTTTATGCATTGGTAAAAGCACTATGATGAAAAGTGTGATATGTTTTCAGGTATCTCCTATACTAATAGAGCCACATGCTCACCGGTTTGCCACATGCTGTAGGCCTATGGACTGAACAAGAAACCACCAAAAATTTTAACCAGTCATCGTTCTCACAACACTGAGGACCAGTCATTCGAAATGACTTCTCCATGCATTTTATGCATTGGTAAAAGCACTATGATGAAAAGTGTGATATATTTTCAGGTATCTCCTATACTAATAGAGCCACATGCTCACCGGTTTGCCACATGCTGTAGGCCTATGGACTGAACAAGAAACCACCAAAAATTTTAACCAGTCATCGTTCTCACAACACTGAGGACCAGTCATTCGAAATGACTTCTCCATGCATTTTATGCATTGGTAAAAGCACTATGATGAAAAGTGTGATATGTTTTCAGGTATCTCCTATTCTAATAGAGCCACATGCTCACCGGTTTGCCACATGATGTAGGCCTGTGGACTGAACAAGAAACCACCAAAAATTTTAACCAGTCATCGTTCTCACAACACTGAGGACCAGTCATTCGAAATGACTTCTCCATGCATTTTATGCATTGGTAAAAGCACTATGATGAAAAGTGTGATATGTTTTCAGGTATCTCCTATACTAATAGAGCCACATGCTCACCGGTTTGCCACATGATGTAGGCCTATGGACTGAACAAGAAACCACCAAAAATTTTAACCAGTCATCGTTCTCACAACACTGAGGACCAGTCATTCGAAATGACTTCTCCATGCATTTTATGCATTGGTAAAAGCACTATGATGAAAAGTGTGATATGTTTTCAGGTATCTCCTATACTAATAGAGCCACATGCTCACCGGTTTGCCACATGATGTAGGCCTATGGACTGAACAAGAAACCACCAAAAATTTTAACCAGTCATCGTTCTCACAACACTGAGGACCAGTCATTCGAAATGACTTCTCCATGCATTTTATGCATTGGTAAAAGCACTATGATGAAAAGTGTGATATGTTTTCAGGTATCTCCTATACTAATAGAGCCACATGCTCACCGGTTTGCCACATGATGTAGGCCTATGGACTGAACAAGAAACCACCAAAAATTTTATCCAGTCATCGTTCTCACAACATTGAGGACCAGTCATTCGAAATGACTTCTCCATGCATTTTATGCATTGGTAAAAGCACTATGATGAAAAGTGTGATATGTTTTCAGGTATCTCCTATACTAATAGAGCCACATGCTCACCGGTTTGCCACATGATGTAGGCCTATGGACTGAACAAGAAACCACCAAAAATTTTAACCAGTCATCGTTCTCACAACACTGAGGACCAGTCATTCGAAATGACTTCTCCATGCATTTTATGCATTGGTAAAAGCACTATGATGAAAAGTGTGATATGTTTTCAGGTATCTCCTATACTAATAGAGCCACATGCTCACCGGTTTGCCA